>NC_089820.1:57158398-57346790 GCF_029633855.1 Hoplias malabaricus
CAAGCGCTTCCAGTTGGCATTGAAGGACACACAACAGCGAAGAGTGGGTATTCTTCAGTTGGAGCCTCTGTTCTAGGCTTTGGCCTTTTCTTTTAACGGCAGCAGGTGTAGTCAAGGGTGTTTTTGAATGAAGAGCAAACAGAAAGCACAAACTCTACATTTTTCTTTCTTTTATTCACAAGGATTATGTGCGCAGTGAAAGCACCTTAGTGGCTCTGAAAGTCTGCATTTATTATAGATTTAATTAAATATCTTTGCTGACTTCAAAGCAATACCCTAAAATGCCAAGTAAAATATGCACGCTTTTTTCTGTTGCTATTGCATAATTTTGGCTTAAATCCTGAGCTCTGTTTTCGCTTATAACGCCATAAACCCACTCATGAGTCATACATTTGTAAGTGAATAGAAAGGGGAGTTTGGCTGTTGGTGGAATTTTTCTCACTCCCCTCCCTCCTGCAGGATGATAAATGGGAGAAAAAGTGCCAGAAGATCTTCTCCTTCGCCCACCAGACCATCAGCGCGCTCATCAAGGCAGAGCTGGCAGAGCTGCCCCTCAGGCTCTTCCTCCAGGGGGCGCTAGCGGCCGGAGAGATCGGCTTCGAGAACCACGAAACTGTGGCCTACGAATTCATGTCTCAGGTGCGGATCTGGTCCCTCTCTGCTTTTAGCCTTCAGCTCACCAGCGGCGTGGTAGGAGATGTGATGTAAGAGTGAGTCACAATTCAAATGTGCACGGACAGTGGGAGGGAAATCGAGGATCTTCACAAGTTCCAGCTCCACAGAGCTAGACGTTAAATACATGAAATCGATCTAGGAGGAATGTTACTGTCCTTTTAGTCATTATCCAGTGTCCCTGAATGGTTATTAGTCAGAATGTTTTAATTTTAAAAGTTGTTAAACAACATAACTTTTTATACCTTTAAATGAACATGAACGGTAGTCCAGAAATTTTCCATACTTTACCCAGAGGAGCTGTGTCTCCATATCATTCATCACAGACATTACCCAGATATTATCCTGTCAGCCCTCTGAGTAATGCCAGTGAGCCACTGTGTGAATAGAGCCGGTAATGTTCCGGAGTATTATGATAAACGTGAGAGTTGGCTTGGCTGCTTTTACTTGGACATAACTACACAGAAACTTCCTGACTTTCCAATGAGTGTGTAATTAATTAAACCTTAGAGGCTTTAAGGAAAACCTAATAAGGAAATTGGAAGCTTAATACAACACTTGCAGAGTTAAATTGTTAAATTGCAACCGTTACGATGGTTATCACATTTCGTTTATCACGTTTATGATGATCTTAAAATAAACTGATAATTACAGACAGGAAGTTATTGGGTCTTCTCTGTGGGGCTGGAATTCTCTGAGTGTGCTGCTGTGGGTATGGATTCATTTTGAGAAGTGTTTTTGTATTTGCGTTATCAGCACTGTGTATTTAGTCAATGTGACATTTTAAAAAAAGTTTTAAGTTCCACATTTAGCCTTTATATGCCCTGATGAAAAACTGAGACCTGTTTTTAGAGGTTTTTCAGGCGTTCAGCATGGTTTATATCCCATAATATCCTTTATTTTACACAAGGACGAGCTGAACTAAAATGTATATGTGTCTGAGCCAGAAAGCCCTGTTGAATCATTATCATTTTTTCCCTATTAATCCTGTTTGTGATTCTCTCTGACCCCAGGCCTTCTCTCTCTATGAAGATGAGATCAGTGACTCAAAAGCCCAGCTTGCCGCTATCACCCTCATCATCGGCACGTTCGAGCGAATGCGATGCTTCAGTGAAGAAAATCACGAGCCTCTTCGTACACAGTGTGCTCTGGCCGCTTCAAAACTGCTGAAGAAACCGGACCAGTGCCGTGCGGTCAGCATCTGCGCTCACCTTTTCTGGTCCGGACGCAACACAGACAAGAATGGAGAGGAGGTGTGTATACCTGGGTTTCTGTGGGATCATCTGGCATGGATGTTTCTGTAGGTGTTAAGAAAACACCCTTAAACATTTGTTCTTTAACAATGTGACGTGTGAAACCCTGGCTGTCTGAATCCAAGGTCTTAAGGCTGTAGTATTGAAGCGTAAATGCTCAGCACGCACAGCTGACTCTCATCATACATCTTCTAGCATGTAAACATCACCTCACGTACGTGCTCACAAGGTTATACACTTGATTTTCTTTGGAGTGGTTCTTTAATGTAAAGGTGTGTGGGGGTGTGTATCTGTAGGTGTTAATGCAGAGGTGTGTATGTAGTTCTGTCTGTGCGAGTATGTAAATCCAGGTTAAGGTGTGGGGTGTTAATGTAGGTGTGAATAATGTGGGGGTGTAAGCATCTGTGGCGTCCTTCAGAAACCATTTTCTGTTTTTTAAGCAGTGACTCAGGTGAGTCGGTCACTTTCCACCATAAGACATTTCTACACTCAGTTTTTTTCATTCTGCTTTGTTCAGATACATTTTCCTTCTTCTGATGAATGCTTTTGGAATGAGAGTGAATGTGTTGGAGGGGTCACAGGCTGGAGGTGATGTATTTGAATTTCGATTAGAGACACAGAGAAACTTCAGCCACTGGAAACTTTCAGCCGGAAAATGGAAAATGACATTTGTGGCTTATTTTCGCTCCTATAATGGTTTACTCCAATGAGGGTCGGCTGTTTAAAGGGGACATATTATGAAAAAGATATGCCCTTCACAGCCTGTGCACATTAATATTGGGATCTGGTTCCCACCAACCCGCACACTGTGAAATAAGAACACAGAGTCAGTTTTCTGTGGGCTGCCCAAGTCAGAATACATGGATTATTGCTCGCAGTGCCTGGTTTTCCAATCACTGCACTGTTCTCGAGTTTGTGAGGACGCAAAATGAGGTTCAATGCAGCAAAACAGACTCAACGAGCGCGGAGAAACTGAGAAAACGAGAATGGCGAAGAAGGAGACAAAAAAAAAACATAGCTTCTGCTCCTTGCTCCTCACTGCTGCGCGCTCAGGGTCGGGGCGAACAGCGAGCGGCTCATCGGCCTGAAAAAACAAAAAGGTAAACTGTAGTGTGTGAGCAGTGAGTGGCATCATGAATGAGCAAAAATGCAGAGCTCTGTTTGCAATCTCTCAGCACAAAATGAATCATTTATCGCTCCATTTATTACATTATTTAATAAGTTTTTTAATTATTGTCTTCCTACTTAGTGGATTCCTTTTTGAAATGATGACCTTTTGTCGTAGCATGTTGTTGGAGCCCAATTAGTAAATAACAACATGCTATGTGCTCAGCTGTGAGGCGCTAATTAAACAGCATTTTTTGGCACGAAGGACAGTTTTCCACAAGTCGCGCAGTGGAGCTCCAACTATTCAGAAGATCAGTTAATTATATGTTCATCTGAAATTTGTAATCACCCAGTGACATCGATTTAAAGGAATAACACCGTGCTGAGCCACACCTTACAGCAAGAGTGTCCAGTTCAAGGGGAATTCAAATTATTTCTCATTGTTTCCTTCTCAGTTAAGTTCCCGAGTGTAAACAAGGTCATTCAGGGGGGTTCAGTTTGAAATGTTCCCTTATAGAGACATATTTCACAGTAGTAATAATAATAATAAAACATATATAGAGAGAGAGATCTGCCTCTAAAAGGCCCTCGGATACAGTTATGGCAGAAGAAATGAATAAAAACACAGCCTGATGATTTTTATTGAAGATCTGAGATCTTTGAATGCCCTGAAAATCTTATTTGACGTTTGAGGATGTGTTCATTGTGGTTGTTTCTAACCCCAGACCTCCTCTCTCTCTCTCTGAGGATGGACCCAGTGACTTGATCGCCTTCATCATCGGCACGGAGCTAATGCGCTGCTCCTAGGCTGGTTGCAATGTGATATGTCCCAGGAATAATAACTATATATAGGACCAATTATTGCAACTGATTTCAATAATAATAATAATAGCACAATAATGTAATTATATCCATGTAAAATGAAATATTCATAAATTGCATTTGAAATACTTATTTAATATTTAAATATACTACCTTTTACAAAAAGAGAGAGAAAAAGTAACAGCTTTTTAAAAAATCCACAGAACAGAGAGGACAGAGCATGTGGCTAAAACGTTGGTGCCATTGATTTTCATGTAAACAGTCGCGCAGGAAAACGGTGGACAACACTGAGATCAACAAAAATTACTGAAGAAATGTCCATATGTTAAAAGATAAGCCAGAGTTTTTTGGAAAACACAATGCAGCAATATGTTTCAATCATTTCCTGAATCTGTAAATTCGGCCCTTCTCGTTGTATCTGTTTGTGAGGTCTTATGAGGATAAGAATAAGGGAGAGATGTGAGATAATGTGTGTAATAAATGCACCATTCTTTCTGTCTGTGTTTTGTTTTAAACTGATGAATGGACACCCGTGAGTGATGCTATATTTCATAGAGAAGTGTAGAATTCCTAAAATCAGACTTCAGCTTTAGGGCAAATGGTGTCTCTTCAGTTCTCTGTGTCAAACGAGGCGCAAGGCGGGAATACACCCTGGAGGGGGCGCCAGTCCTTCACAGGGCAACACAGAAACACACACATTCACTCACCCACTCACACCTACGGACACTTTTGAGTCACCAATCTACCTACCAACGTGCGTTTTTGGACTGTGGGAGGAAACCGGAGCACCTGGAGGACACCCACGCGGACACAGGGAGAACACACCACACTCCTCACAGACAGTCACCCGGAGGAAACCCACGCAGACACAGAGAGAACACACCACACTCCTCACAGACAGTCACCCGGAGGAAACCCACGCAGACACAGAGAGAACACACCACACTCCTCACAGACAGTCACCCGGAGGAAACCCACGCAGACACAGAGAGAACACACCACACTCCTCACAGACAGTCACCCAGAGGAAACCCACACAGACACAGGCAGAACACACCACACTCCTCACAGACAGTCACCCAGAGGAAACCCACACAGACACAGGCAGAACACACCACACTCCTCACAGACAGTCACCCAGAGGAAACCCACGCAGACACAGGGAGAACACACCACACTCCTCACAGACGGTCACCCGGAGGAAACCCACGCAGATCCAGTGGATCTGGAGCACGCCAACTAACACACTGTGAAAAAGGCCGACGAGACCAGGCCAGGCCAAAGAGGAGAAATGAGATAATGAGAAACGAGGGAATCAGCAAAACCAGCAAAAAAGAGCAGAGAAGAAAGAGAACGCGGTTAAAATGGAGGTACTGTTAATCTCGCTCGACACAGCTGGTCCGTGCTGTGTGTGAACTGTGTGGAGCTCATTATCATTTAAAGAGTAACTGCACCCTGCTGCTTTCAGCTAACTCCACTCCTAGCTCAACTTTGAAAAAATGCTCAAATACGGGCTCATATTTGAGCCATGGCCTGGGTGAGCATCATCAGGGGGTGGTTCCGCTGCTTAGCTGATTCTGTTGCTGTCTCTAGATGAACATGTATCTCCAAAATAGTTGTTTTACAGGAGAAGGAAACACTCTTTATGGAAGTCATAGAGCAGTTCTGTTGGTCCATTCATCGTGATATTTTCATAGAATGCGAAGGACGGCAGCTGTGTTCAAATGAATCTAAACTAAAAATGGGGATACGTGTTTTTCTTTGGACAGTGTCAATATGCGTTGAGACAATAACAAGTTCTCCTGGTCTGTAGAGTTGATCCAGAAGTGTAACTGAGCACAGTATGAATGGGATTTTGACCATTTGAAAAGCTGTGTTCAGATTTTAAGCAAGGCTGGTCTATTTAAATATTACAGAACAATACATTTCAGTTGCTAATGAACTAATAGCCCTTAAGCTTTAATTACTCTTCAAAGGAACTGCACTGAAGGCAGCCGTTCTGATCAGGGATGTTTAAACAGAGGGAGAACCCTGCTGTGGTGTTTGATCCTTGTGATAGTTTGAACAAAGCATATCACAGGCTCTTCATTAAGGCCCCAGAACTGTGTTCTTTTGTGGAAAAGGGGAGAATATGTTCCTTTTAAAGAAAGTTTTAGAAACACTCATTGGTAACCAGCACGGATTCACAGGGATGAACACGTTTAAACAAAAATGCTTTTTGATTTACAGTTATTTTTTTTGATTTTTTGATTTTTTGAAAATCAGTTTGATTTTTTTATTTAATTTTGACACAGAAGCGCCGAGGTGTTGTGTGGAAAGTTGCAATCTTTTTGAGGCACAGGGTTTGGATATAAATGAGATTATATTTTTGATTTTCATTAAGATGCAGCACTGCATTTCCTTTTATTTATTTTAGTCTTGAGTGACTGAGCCGAACTCCATCACCCTGCTGTTCAAAGTGCGGATCATCCCCAAAAAGATCATTGGGCCTTGAGTGTGGAACTAGCGCACAGTGTCTCAGTGGGTTCTGCAGGAGTGGGCCTCGTTGCCCTGCACTGAACAAAGACTTTCTCCAGTTCAAGTTCATCAATCCCTGCACCTGAGCCTTTTTCTTCTCGCTGCTCTGCACTTTCTTACAGCGTTTCCAAGTAAAGTCCAGTGATCATCTTAAAGATTTAAAGACGTTTTTTTATTATTATTATTCTTACAGAGAGTTGGAGATGAGTTTTAAAGGGACAGTACATGAACACACAGTGGGGACATAACAGAATAGAACTAATCTATTCGATATAGAACGACCATATTTTGTGGAAATATCCAATGAATAAGAATCATTGTGTGATTATATATTTATATCAAATTGACAGATATAATTTAAAAGTTGATATGCAATTCATTCCTTGATACTGTAGACTTTTGTTTTATATATTTATATATTTTCTCCTCTTCTGTTATCTTTTGTAAATTGCTCCCTGGGCAGCACAGTGGAGCAGCAGGTAGTGTCGCAGTCACACAGCTCCAGGTGCCTGGAGGTTGTGGGTTCGATTCCTGCTCCGGGTGACTGTCTGTGAGGAGTGTGGCGTGTTCTCCCTGTGTCTACGTGGGTTTCCTCCGGGTGACTGTCTGTGAGGAGTGTGGTGTGTTCTCTCTGTGTCTGCGTGGGTTTCCTCCGGGTGACTGTCTGTGAGGAGTGTGGTGTGTTCTCCCTGTGTCTGTGTGGGTTTCCTCCGGGTGACTGTCTGTGAGGAGTGTGGTGTGTTCTCTCTGTGTCTGCGTGGGTTTCCTCCGGGTGACTGTCTGTGAGGAGTGTGGTGTGTTCTCCCTGTGTCTGTGTGGGTTTCCTCCGGGTGCTCCGGTTTCCTCCCACAGTCCAAAAATGATTCCAGTTAGGCTCTGGACCCACCGTGACCCTGAACTGGGTAAGGGTTACAGATAATGAATGAATGAATGAATGAATGAATGAAATTGCTCCCTGCCAAAAGTGTACATCGTTGACTGTCCTCACTGTTGTTCATTTTATACATGGAAAGATTGTATTAAGAGACAAAATATATCCTGAAGATGGTTATAAGTGAAGATGTGATTGTCTCTCAAAATATAGAACTAAAAGAAATATATAACAGATATAGACAAGATTATGTCGATTAATAGTTCTGAATGTCGATTAATGACCCAGCCCTAAGTTTACACATAAGAAGCAAACTGTACACAACACATACATTATTTCTAAAAGAGGAAAGGTTAGTCTTTTACAGAACTCCTTATATTTCTGTTTGAGAGCGTGAGAAATGTCAGAAACCCATTTCATTTATTTAATTTCCAAACTAAACGGCCATGAATTATTAATTTTCCACTAGAGATTTCTTGGGAGATTAGATACTAAATATTCCACTTGAATATGCAAAAGAACCCCAGGAGTTTCAACAAAGAATTGTAAATTGATCGGTAAATATCTCTTTAAACACATATTATAAACACTGAATACGCACAGTGCTGCCCCGAGTGTCAGGGCTGGTGTTGTCCGTGGAGCTCAGTGCATCGTGTTCGCAACAAAATAATAACTGTGTGGCCGAAGTTCATTATCCCAGCTTTAATTCATGCACAATTAACGACTCCCTGAAGTGTCCGCTACGGAAATGACCAGATGGTTTGGTGGTTTTCTGTCCCCTGTGATGCTCTGCCTGTCCTGTAATGCACCAATTACTCATGGTCAGCTGAAATGGAGGGACTCATATCTATATGGCTAGAAGAGTATTGAAAGAAAGAGCTTTAATATAAAGCTCACATCCTGCTCCTCAGCCCTGTAGTCATTATTTCAGATCTAGTGCCACGTGCTGGAGAACAGAGCCAAAATAACACAAATAGCCACTCTCCAGGTCTTTGCACACTGTAAATGATAGGATGGCTCGGGAGACGGAGAGAGGTATAGTTACAGAAAAAAGCCTTCTGTTCTTTAGATTGAGGCTCAGAATAATTAAATTACCACTTTTACCTTGAAAGGGTGCTCTCTGAGAGAACAGGAGGCTCGAGCAGAAGGTGTATCTCCAGTCTGAGGTATAGATGTGTTTTTAGTTTCTCTCTTGCACGCCTGGGTTTTTCTTATCTCACTCATGACAGGTTTCTGTGGCCATTTGGTGACATTTATCATTTTGGGATGGTATGTTAAATCAGAGCGTGTGTGTGTGGCATTTGGGATCATATGAGCACAAATATCCGTATCGCCGTTCCGTAGATCTACAAGATATGGACATAAAATGTCAGTAAAGCTGTTATGTCACAGTGATGTTGTGATTAAAATGGGTTGCCTCTGACTGATTGTGTCATAAAGACAGATTAAGATAGAGGTTGCAAGGACTATTCAAATATATATTTATTTTTAATTCATTTATTTTATTTCCTATACAAGCCTGTAGAAATGAATGAATGAAATAAAGCACCCCGTTCAGAACTCACGCTTTCGGCGCCTGTTCCTTTAAATGATAATGAGCCGCTCGCTGTTCACCCCGACCCCGAGCGCACAGCAGTTTTCTCCATTTTAACTCGGTGCTCTTATTTCACCATGCTCATCGTGTCTGTTTTGCTGCGTTTAACCATGTCTTTGCGCTTTCACATAAACATGGGACCAGGGCTGTGATTGGACAGACTCAGACGAGGGGGCGGGGCAATTCTTAAGTCTCAGCACAGTGCAGAATCATAACAGCTTGTTTTATCTTGTTTTGAGTTAGGCAGACACAGCTGTAGTGACCTGGAGGTTGTGGGTTCGAGTCCCGCTCCGGGTGACTGTCTGTGAGGAGTGTGGCGTGTTCTCTCTGTGTCTGCGTGGGTTTCCTCCGGGTGACTGTCTGTGAGGAGTGTGGTGTGTTCTCCCTGTGTCTGCATGGGTTTCCTCTGGGTGACTGTCCAGATAGGTGGATTGGCGACTCAAAATTGTCCGTAGGTGTGAGTGTGTGTCGCCCTGTGACGGACTGGCGCCCCCTCCAGGGTGTATTCCAGCCTTGCACCCAATGATTCCAGGTAGGCTCTGGACCCACCCCGACCCTGAACTGGATAAGGGTTACAGATAATGAATGAATGAGTTAGGCAGCACACAGAAGACTGACTTAGGGGTCTTGTTTCACAGAGTGTGAGTTGGTGGGCTCCAGATACAAACAAATTAACAAATACTTTAGGCATATATTAATGTCCAAATAATTTTATGTTCATATTGTGCAGCTCAGGCGCACCCTCATGTAAAGAGATGCTATGTTTTCTTTCATACGTGTTTCAGTTTAAGATTACTGCAGCACATCCGAGGGTGTGATTCCACACATTCAGTTCTAATCTTTAACCTGTGAATAGAAGTCTGTGAGGTACAGCAGTTGTAGAGGTTGGAGCATGTGGAAGGAATTCTGATTGAGAACTGATGCAAGAAGTGTGATCTACATACGGCTGCCCAGGGAATATGAAGAGAAGTGACTGCCAGAAATTTCATGAATAACATCAGTTACAATATCAGTTCAATACAATGCTAAATGAATGTGCGTTTCTTTTTGCAGTTAAGAGCACGAATTGCCCTTGACTGTGAACATCTGTTTTGATTTGGTGGATTTGCTCTGTTCATTTGCATTTCATTAAATTCTAGATTCTTACACTGGTGCGTCCTTAGATCAATCAGATCTCAGTGTTGAGAACAGATTTATTTATATATTCGGGTGTGGGTTGTGTGCAGGTTTCAAATATAAGCACAAATTATTGAGGCATACATTTATATTTTTATTACATAATGAAATGTGCCTTATGCATTCATCTTCATTCACTCACTCGCACCCACAAGGGAGGGGGGGTGCTATTGTGTGTGTATGTATGTATCTATGTATTTATTTATTTATATATTGTTGTGTCTCATTTTATATCCAACATGTAATTAAACAAACTTACAGGTTCAAAATCATTATGAAGCTCCTGTAATTTGCAGTAGTCAACATAGACCCTCTGTCATTATGACTCTGGCGTCAGCACTGCTGAAACTGCACTATGTACATTTGGGAGGAGGGCACCTCCCCTCCCAAGAGTCCTAGAGAGCAGAATTGACCTCGCTCTCTGTGAGGGTAGGACGGCCCAGTCTCTTTGCTCATGGCGCTAGCCAGCAGGGTCGTCTTTCATCTGATGTGACAGATCTGGGCGGTTTACATTCTCCAGCGACTCATCAGTGGCCTCGTGTTAGCAGCAATTAGAAAAGTATCGGCGGGCTGGCCTCATGTCTCTCGGAGGATGTGTGTGCTTGCCGCACCCTTCCTAGGCTGGTGGCATTGTGTGATATCACAGGAAGCTTGCAGATGGTGGGAATTGGAATTAGCTCTAATTAAATCCAAAAAACGTTATTGGGGGATTGTTTACGCTCAGCAGGGAGATATTTTGAAACATGTCTGTTAAACTGGATGAATATTAGAATTTCAGTCTTATTTTGATGAGGCCTATTATGGCTGGGGAATTGGGGAAAATCAACTGCTGCTCATCTGTTTATTGGTGATGGGGATTAAATACATAAGCGATGCCACTCCAGTTCATTTCCCAGTACTCTCTGTAGTCCTTTCAATGTGTTAATAACCGTTCTTGGGTCTGAGCTGACTCTCTAGTCCTCTCTACTGATTTAATAATACATAAGCACTTATGAGCAGCCAAACACATTCTCCATCAGAGTGTTTCTTAGACATCCGCCACGTCTCCTCGGTAGGACACAGAAGTGCTAATGAGTTTGCGGAGCTTTAATGTCGCCCGCGGGCTCTCGTGAAGCGTGTTGGTCTGTGATTTCTTTATTTAGGTAGAAGATTGTGATATAACACTAATGAAGCAAATGCGAGGAGCCCGTTGCGACTTGCTGAACAACACTGCGTTTTGTGAGAGCTGTAGCGTTGCCCCTAACAACAGATTTGGGGTCTGGAGCTGGACACACAGCTCTGCACACGCTGTATTTCCAGATTATATAGTCGGCTGCTGACGTCTGGATAAAGCCCTGGTCAAAATACTCATGTTGTTGAGGCTGTTAAAGTGAGAAATTAATTCTTGTAGGAGCCTCCATAAATATGACATTTATGTTATTGCACTTTTTAAAAGGTTTAACATGCTGTCGCTGTGTTGGTCCTGTTACCCTGAGGTCCACTTCCAGTGAATATAAAGTTAAAAAAAAATACACATTAAAACACACACACACAAAAAAAATTGCAAGTAAACAACAAAAATGAAAATATATTAAAATGTGCAAAAACTGTTTTCTATTTATATAGTGTATATTTATTCATTCATTCATTCATTCGTTGTCTGTAACCCTTATCCAATTCAGGGACGCGGTGGGTCCAGAGCCTACCTGGAATCATTGGGCGCAAGGCGGGAATACACCCTGGAGGGGGCGCCAGTCCTTCACAGGGCAACACAGACACACACATTCACTCACACACTCACACCTACGGACACTTTTGAGTCGCCAATCCACCTACCAACGTGTGTTTTTGGACTGTGGGAGGAAACCGGAGCACCCGGAGGAAACCCACGCAGACACAAGGAGAACACACCAACTCCTCACAGACAGTCACCCGGAGGAAACCCACGCAGACACAGGGAGAACACACCAACTCCTCACAGACAGTCACCCGGAGGAAACCCACACAGACACAGGGAGAACACACCAACTCCTCACAGACAGTCACCCGGAGGAAACCCACACAGACACAGGGAGAACACACCACACTCCTCACAGACAGTCACCCGGAGGAAACCCACACAGACACAGGGAGAACACACCAA
The DNA here is from genome assembly GCF_029633855.1 of Hoplias malabaricus. Taxonomy (NCBI): domain Eukaryota; kingdom Metazoa; phylum Chordata; class Actinopteri; order Characiformes; family Erythrinidae; genus Hoplias; species Hoplias malabaricus. The sequence continues at coordinate 57,170,533 of NC_089820.1, forward strand.
CTCCTCACAGACAGTCACCCGGAGCAGGAATCGAACCCACAACCTCCAGGTCCCTGGAGCTGTGTGACTGCGACACTAACTGCTGCACCACCCTATTTATCTATTATTTTTTTAAATTATATATTTACACTTATATATTAGGGCTGGCCCCAAATATTCCTCTGTTCAGGTGGTTGTTCATTGGGTATTCGTTTTTTAATTTTGAGGTTCGCGTATTTGTTTTTTTGGAATAAATGTGGCTATTAATGAAGGCAATGCTCCACTCCTCCATCTGTATTCAGGCTCAACAGCGATAAAGAAAAACACTCTGCTCCCCCAGCACTCCACCCGTGTTCAGCCTCATCAACATAAACCTCCAGAGTGAAGCCTAAAAGAGCACAACACCCTACAACTATCTACTTACAACAAAGTGTGGCGGATCTACAGTTCATTTTGTCAGCTTTACGCCTCGAATTACACCAGACCTCCCCCACGAAGCTCTGGTTACTCGTGTACACTGTGCCTTTAGCCACACAGTGTCTGAGCAAGTCCGGGAGTGAGGAACCCCCCGAAACACACACACGCTGATTATTTGCTGAATTATGCGATCGAAGCCCTAAAAAAAGGTATTCGATACAGCCCTAGTGTATAACAGGTTTACTATCTTAATCACAAAGTCAGTCCATCTACAGTCGGAACAGGGGCACATTATCCTTCGCACACAGCTGTGTTTTATTGATTTTCTCCTCTAAATTAGTGTTACATTTACATGTTTGGTAGATAAAGTGTATTATTTATATACGGATCCCTTTACAGATGCTGAGATTTGAATCTCTTTGGTTGTGTGTTGTCTGTCGTCAGATCCGCGATGGGAAGCGAGTGATGGAATGCTTGAAGAAGGCTCTGAAGATCGCTAATCAGTGCATGGACCCGTCTCTGCAAGTGCAGCTGTTCATCGAGATCCTGAACAGATACGTCTGCTTCTACGAGCGAGAGAATGACGCGGTACACTCTTCTTCCTCTCTCTTCTCTCTCCACAGCTTTTCCAGTTTGTGTTTTTCCTTTAGTTTCTTTTCCACTTTCGTTTTTCATTCTTTTCCCGACCCACATTTGCCCAGATACTCCCTGACCTACATTTATCCTGAGAATCGAGGATGGTCCATGATTAGTTTTTCTCCTTTCATGTCCAAGGTGGCGTTAAAGCTGGATTTCTGAGCATTGATTGGGCAAAGTACGGCTTTTCTATTATTGATGAACAGGGTTGACATTTGGCTTAAAAAAATAATACTAATAATAACTCGCTCACCCTCCCGTGGCCAGTTTTAGCGTATAACGACACAAAGGTCATGAGCCGACTTGAGTGGCGAAAAAGAAAACGAAGGATGTTAATTGTGTCTCTATTCTGCATTGGGCTCAGTGTAATTCTTTGGCCAAGGAAGTTAATCCTAAATTACATTGCGACTGATTAGTGTTAGGGATGCGCTTTTCAAAACATATTTATCTGTAAGAAGTAATCCGTATTGAAAGAATAATCTACAACAAAGTATTGGCTCACTGCGGTCTTAATTCTCAGGTGATAACGCTGGAGATTATGATTTGAAAACAAGTGTTTATTATCCTGAAACAGCCTTGGGGTTTTGTATTGGAAAATAATAGGAGCTGCCTCTTTTGAAGAGCCCTTGGGCTAACAGAAAAATGGTGCAGCACTGATAAAGACCCCTTTTCTACACAAGGCCTTTGCTTCTTAGTCGACAATCTGCTGACATTACTTTGCCAGGGGGATGTTTATTTTTCATTGTTTCTGCACCTAGCCAACATCCGCTGGAGTAGTTACTAATGAGAGAAGTATTAGCACCAGCTAAAGCCAGACATTACTTTTTCTTGTCTTTCTTAATAAGTTAACTTTCTACTCTGTCACATTTTGTCACGTTTAGAGCCATTTTAAAACATGAAGATGGTGTTCATCCGAGTTATTTGGCTGTAACTGAGCTCCACCGTTTAAGGTGTGTTTATATAAACACGCAAACTAGATGCGGCCTGGGCCCGGCCCTCTCGAGAGTGTTAGCAAACTGACATTACGAGGGAGTACGTCATAGGCGTGTGAGAGAATGTGAGAGTGTGTGTCGCCCTGTGAAGGAGTGGCGCCCCCTCCAGGGTGAGTTCCTACCTTGCGCCCAATGATTCCAGGTAGGCTCTGGACCCACCGCGACCCTGAACTGGATAAGGGTTACAGATGAATGAATTTATGAATATTTAAACATTAAACACCAGGACTAATAGAATATAAAGTCATGCCTGAGCCTGAATTTGCTTATAGGTCAAATAATATGTTTAAGGGTTTTACTGAGCATTTTTAATAACGTTAGACCCCCGACTGCTGCACCATTGGCAGTGGGACAGGTGCATTTTATTTGTCTTAAATTTCAATGTTGTTTTAACTACGAATTTCCATTTCAGGGCATCACTAGTAGTTTGCTCCCTTTGTGTATTCCCTCCCTCTGCCTCAGACTGAGTTGGTGCCTGCCAGAGCTCACCAGGACCACAAGTGACAGTCACACACTTCTGATTACCCTCACAGGCGAAGCAGGAAAATGGTCCCCCTCTCACTCTCCATCTCACATGTGTCTATCGTATTCCTCCGCTCCTCGCTCCCCTTCACCCCAGGTGTGCCTTTCTGTGGCCTGGCGCTCATTACAGTCACATTTCTGTGTCCTTCAGGGCTGAGGACCAGACGTTCTCCCAGTATAGAACCAGAAAAGCACAGACACATTTCGAGTGCTCTTTCATCTCAGAATCCGGTTCTGGTGCTGGGGACGTCACGTGTGTTGATGTGTGCTTCTCGCTGTGATATATATCAGAACCACGTATTGGACTCCAGTCTTAATTGGCGAGCTTTGTTCTTTTTTGATGCCCTGCCAGAGCAAGACATACACTTTATTTCCCAGAATGTCCTTCTAATTAGTGGCTTCGTCTACTTGAAAAAGCATCCATCACTGACACAGGTGTTAAAATCCGTTAAAAGGTGTTAAAACAGCTCTGTAATCTCCATCGAAAGCCTTGGCAGAGGAACAGGACGCTCTGGCACACAAGCCTGAAATCACCACGCTCGATGCCAAGAGGCAGAGGGATAAAACTCCAGCAATAAACTCGAGAGCAGCGGAAAAAGGTTCACTGGAGAATGGAAGCGTAGCCCTATCAGAGGGAGACATTTTATCCTTTCGTTTCTGGCAAAAAATATGATGAAATTTTGAGGTGAAGTCTTGAAATAATGATGTAACTGACGTGCCCACTTTCTTTAACTTACTAGATGCACGTGGGTCTTTAATTCTTCAAATGAAATAACGTATTTGTCAACATATTATCTCAAAATCTGACTAAAAAATTAGTATTTTGATAAAACAAACCATTTCAAGATTTAAAACAGTTTAAATGAAAATATCCTATTTTGAGTTATTCATTCGTTCATTATCTGTAATCGCTTATCCAGTTCAGGGTCGTGGTGGTTCCGGAGCTTATTCAGAATCACTGGGTGCAAGGCAGGAACACACCCTGAAGGTGGCACCAGTCCTTCGCAGGGCAACACACACTCACACATTCACTCACACACTCCAGTCTCCAATGCACCTACCAACGTGTGTTTTTGGAGCATCGGAGGAAACCCACGCAAACACGGGGAGAACACAACACACTCCTCACAGACAGTCACCCGGAGGAAACCCACGCAGACACAGGGAGAACACACCACACTCCTCAAAGACAGTCACCCGGAGGAAACCCACGCAGACACAGGGAGAACACAACACACTCCTCACAGACAGTCACCCGGAGGAAACCCACGCAGACACAGGGAGAACACACCACACTCCTCACAGACAGTTACCTGGAGGAAACCTACGCAGACACAGAGAGAACACGCCACACACCATGATTCTCGATACCAATTTCGATACCACGACAAAAAAGTAAACCAATGCATGTCAACATAAAAGCTTTATTTTTCTAGCAAAAAAGGTGTGATTTAATTAATGATCATTTTTTTGTTTGTTTTGTCGTTTCTAACCCAGTAACCCTTTAAATGCCAAACATGTTGGAAAGTGGGAGCTTCACTCTGATTGCCTGTAGACGAGGCGACCACTCTCAGACCCTCCTGACCTCTCACACTACTCTTGTATTTAAATGTTCTCAGTGGGAAGAAGCCAGCCAGTAAAAGAAAGTCTACGCTTTATAAACATATGTAGTGGCTTGATTATTGTTTGTTGAGATTGTGGCTGCCAAATAAAACCGTTTGAGTCGTCTCTCTCGCTGCGCGAGTCAGTTACGCGCTGAAACCAAATGCACTCTGCTGAAGTATGGGTGAACTTATTGTGAACTAGAAGATCAACAAAATTGCATCAGTGGTGTTCAAACCTTCTGCTCATGATGGTAGAGCGTACTCCGTAGGTTTAACTGGGCTAATGTTATTGTATTAAAATGTTCCCAGGTGACCGTTCAGGTCCTGAATCAGCTGATCCAGAAGATTCGTGAGGACCTGCCGAACCTGGAGGCCAGCGAGGAGACAGAGCAGATCAACAAGCACTTCCACAACACACTGGAGCACCTGCGTCTGCAGAGAGAGTCGCCAGAGTCTGAGCGTCCCGCCTATGAGGGGCTGGTGCTGTAGGGTCCAAATAAACACCAACACACACACACTCCTCTGCAAAGAAAATAAAAAAAATAAATAAGGGGCCAAACCTGAAATGGCAAGTTGTTAAGCTTTTAACGAGCAAGAATTACACCAGAGGCTAAGGAAAGTGAGTATGCGATGTTGATGGTTGATGAGATAAATGTTTCTTAACTTGTTTGTGTTTAATATAAACCCATTTATTCTCTACAGGGTTTAAATCTAGACTCTGAGCAGAACAAAGACCATGATCCTGATTTACTTTTCTCCAGGCTCTTCTCAGTGGATTGTAGTCTTTGTTCCGTGAACGTTGTCTTTTTACAGAATATCATTAAAAACTCAAGGTGGTGCCATTTTGGGCTTGGCCCGTTGTTTCTGCGCGGGGAGTGTACATCTTCATTTGTTTGTGTATACACACGTATAGAGAGATATAGTATGTATATACACCCACACATGCACACCAGGGTTTTCCTACCTGGGGAAATTAAAGCCAACCCCTACATGCCATCTCTCTCTCTCTCTCTCTCTGCCCGTCGTCTCTAATTTAGGTTTTATTCCTCTCACTCTTTCGCTCTGTCCTGCTCTCTTTCTCAGAGCTTGTGAGGCATACTGTTGTATATTCTTGCGAGTAGAGTACACCCTGCACTTCTTTCCATCCTTTCAGTCCGTTGTTGCCATCCTCCGAAGAAGACAGAGGCAGGAACAGACAAAGCAGATGCAGATAACCCCAGAGAAAAGGCAGAAGAAAACAGTGCTTTTGTTTTGTTTTTGTTTTTTTGCTTCGTTTGAGCCGTGCATCACTGTGTGGAGACCTCATCGTTAGCCTGCGGTGCGACACGTTCCTTCCGCATTCATCTCAGGCCGTGTGATCGTACGCTTAAGAGACTTGGATCTGTGCGACAGTTTGTATTGAATTCCATTCCTCTTCCTTTCCTTGGCATCTGTTTTCTTTTCTGTTGTCCCTTTTTAATCCTAGTTAAATGGCCAATGACGTAAGTGAAACGGTCCGGTGGTGAATGGTGACAATGATGTGTGTGTTCAGATACCGCTGTACGTTCAGTGAAGGCAAACGTGAGCATGTGTTGAAGGAGGAGGAGTCTGTATTTGAGAAAGAAACCTTTAAAGAAAGTCCTCTTCGCATCTTGTTTCTCTTGTTACTTTTTTAATCATGATTTCCCCCCATATATTGTATGTATAATCTAATTGTAAATCAGCTAAAAACAGAATAAGTATCATTGATTTCATGACATTTGCACAAATAAACGAAAATATTAACCCCACCACCACAGCTTCTGCACCGTTTTTTTGTTCTCCACGTGAAGATGATCCGAGTTTGTCTTGGGAATGCTGTAAAATGGTTTCATCTCCGTCTAATTGCGCTGGTGCTCGGCGGCTGAGGAATGGCACATGAAGTGTTTGTTTAAAAAGGTCATGGAGGCTGTGGCCATCTCCATCTTCTCTAAGGGAAACCTGCTCTGATTAGAGGGCACAGCCAGGGTTGGTCATGGGTGTCATTCTGTTTGCCTGATGCTTAATGGCAAGTTTGTGTTTAATGATCCTTTCCCTTATTTGTTGCTCAGTAGCAGCTTCTGTTGCAAATAATAGTACAGCCCCGTGAGGTAATGGTTCAGCGTGAGCAAATGTCCTCCTCCTGGAGGATTGACTAATGCCTGGCCCACACTGAAGGCTTTATATAACACTAACATTGACAATGTGGTGTGGATTTCACAGGTTTTTTTTGTTGGTCATTGTTTAGTCATCGCCAAGGTTTGCCCACACCACTGATCCACAAGCTCATATTTCTTATAAACACATGTAACCGTAGTCAGTCATTGGCCGCTGGATCCTGCTGACTGGATTTGTTGGTGGTTGGTGAAATACGCTCGGGTTTGTAACAACAACAACAACAGCTCAAATATTACGCAATATTACGCAAGGTGCTTTTCCACGGCGTGGCAAATGTAGGCGCTGTTTACTCGTTGTGTTACTAATTGTTGTTTTTTGGGACTGAACACGACTCCGCCGCCCGGCAGTTCTCACAGATCAGTTTTTCTCGAGATTTACGCCGGCCGTCGGCTCACGGAGCGTTTAAACCTCTTCTAAACACATCGAGGTAAAGTTGCGAGCTGCCGTTGTGAGTTCGATTAAAAAAATAATAATAATGTGAAAGCTGCTGTAACTAAAACAGAGCGGCGGTTTGTGCTGAATTCGAATGAGCTCTGCGTTTCATGGTGATTGACAGGTCTCTCTGGCCAATCAGGGCTCTCTGCAGGGTTTACACCTCACCCTTTAGTACCTACTCGGCTCGCCTGGAACCCGGAGCGAACTGAGACTGAAATGCGCCTGGTTCCAGGACGAGGACCAGATTTGACCAGTGGAAAAGCACCATTACTCTGTGAGGAGTCCTGACCCAGGCTCCCAGGCTTGTGCAGTGTTTAAATAAATAAATAAATAAATGTTAAGGTTAATTGACCAAGTAAAAAAAAGCTAACACCAAAAAATAAATACATAAAAAATCTAAAGCCACGGAGTGACAGCTGTTTCTTCGTGTGGACGGAGAGATTTGTGAAAATGCTGTTGATGTGGATGTGTTTTTTCTGAAAATGAATTAAAACATTTTAAAAATGTCCAGTTACATATGAAGTAGCTGGGGCCTGGTAATTTCTGCTGTTTAAACAGCTCCTTAAAAGCAGACACTCTGACAGTGGATATGTTCATGTTTTTTGTGGCGTTCTCACCAATAAGAGACGATACTTGTGCAGAAGCCATGGTGATTTGTTTTATCCGTTATCTGTTTTCTGCACTAATACAGTTTTTACTCTAACAGTTCGCTCCCAGTTCATGTTTCTCTGATCTCTCTCTACACACACACCCAGTGGTCCCTAGGCCTCCTCTTTACCCGATCAGTGTCTGTGAAATACAGCCAGTCCTTTTATAACTCAGGGAATGCACTGAAAAAACACTACAATATAAAATGTAATTGGACCCAACATCTCTGGATGTTATGGCACTGTATGATTGTGGAATGGTGATCAGATCCTCGTATTGCACAAGTCTAGTGCGGACCTTTTCATGTATGGCTTAAAAAAATGTATGTGTTTACAATACAGTCTGTCACTGTAAATCTACAGTGCTCCTGTGTGGCACAGGAACTCATCAAACGGACAGTGAGTGAAGCTGAATCTGCACAATAATCGTAATGTAATGTTGTCTTACACAGCAGCACCACAATATTGTGGCTCTACATTTCTCTCACACACACACACACACACACTGGTGCATAAAGGGCTGAGCGACCACAGAGACAGCCCTCTCAGATGTGGATGTTGAGGGAGGAGACTGTGCTGTTCCTTGACTTTCTCCACCATTGCCTTTAATTTTTCTCCCTACTGAGGGGCTCAAACCTGACCTTCTCCTCCCAGGCCCACTTCACTTAATTTTAAGCCATGGCCGTGTGTGTGTGTGTGTGTGTGTGAGGATTGTGTCAAGAAACTTAATTAGTTTTTACAGTGCTGCAAATATTAATAATATAAGCCTTAAACCCGTGTGATTTCCCCTCGTGGCACGACGATGAATCACAAATCTTAATGGTTCCAAATCAAACTGTGTCTTAACTGTGATTGGATGGGAGGAGTTTAACAGATTCACCCAATTTGTCGTTGATCAGTGCGAAGGTTGCACCTTTAATTTAGTGTGGCTTTATCTTACTAACAAGTGCAAGAGGTGAATTAATATCTCTTTAATGTGGCCCCAGATCTTCTGCCAAATCACTCAAACTGCATTCAGATCTTAATTAATGTCTCACTGCTGAGAAGATGGGGTTTAGGTCAGAGTCTGACTCACTGTGAGCTATAAATGCATATGTATCTGCAATTTAAAAACAATTAACCCACTCTCGCTGCCATGGCAGCCACATCACACAATACCAGGAGGAGGACTGACCTTGGATCAGAGTAAATACCTGCTCACCATACACACCCTCTACACACGCCATACACACACACCATACACAACCTCTACACACGCCATACACACCCTTTACACACGCCATACACACCCTTTACACACAAATACCCCTCCACACACACACACATTCTCTATATACACACACACACCATACACACCCTCAACACACACCATGCACTCCCTCTACACACAAATACCCCTCACACACACACCATACACACCCTCTACACACACAACACCCTCTACACATGCCATACACACCCTCTACACACAAATACCTCTCACACACACACACCATACACACCCTTTACACACACCATGCACACCCTCTACACACACATACCCCTCACACACACACCATACACACCCTCACACACACCATGCACACCCTCTACACACAAATACCCCTCACACACACACACACTATGCACACCCTCTACACACAATTACCCCTCACACACACACCATGCACACCTTCTACACACACACCATACACACCCTCACACACACCATGCACACCTTCTACACACACACCATGCACACCCTCTACACACACATACCCCTCACACACACACCATACACGCCCTCACACACACCATACACACCCTCACACACACACCATGCACACCCTCTACACACAAATACCCCTCACACACACACACACTATGCACACCCTCTACACACAATTACCCCTCACACACACACCATGCACACCTTCTACACACACACCATACACACCCTCACACACACCATGCACACCTTCTACACACACACCATGCACACCCTCTACACACACATACCCCTCACATACACGCCCTCACACACACCATACACACCCTCACACACACACTATGCACACCCTCTGCACACAAATACCCCTCACACACACACACACATCATGCACACCCTCTACACACCAGAATACATACACTCTACACACAAATACCCATTCACCATAAACATTCACTACACATAAACACCCCCTCACAGTGCAGACCCCAGGGCCAAATTCACATTAATTTCTCTTGCCGTTGTTTCTCCTGAGCCACTGATGTTATTCCCTCAGGAATTATTTTATTATTATTTTTAGTGGTTTTGTAATTTGAGAGATTTTGAGAGCAGTTTGTGTATTTTTCCTCGAGCTGTTTACATTATTTAACATCGTCAATGTTCAACTTGCTTCCCCAGTTCTAACCTTTACAGGCCCAGTTTGAACCCCAGACACGTCCTACATCAGGACAAAGTGGAAAACTGTCCATTAAACGACTGAGCAGTTCAGGAGAAATACAGATTACGTGATTTTAATACGGTCCCCAGTAAGAGTCCAGCCTTGTTGGGCATGAGCTGAAGACTCCTGAGATGCCCTCGCTCTCTGAGGACGTATTTGACCACAGAGGAATGAGTAATCCACTTGGCTTTTGTTGTTGCTTTAAGTAATAGATGGTGTGTGTGCAACAATCTATAGGCTGTGACTAAGTGACCATGGAGAAAACGTGAGTCATGCGTCTCGATGCTGTCCGTTGCCAGGGAAACTGTTTGAGACTGAGCCATAGAGAGGTGTCTCTACATCACTTACACAGGAGTTAACCAAAAAAGAACAGTGGATGAAAGAGAGAAAAGCCCAGTGACGTTTTTGATATAAATCTCATTTTAAGATTAAAAATGACTTGGTCACTGCATGTGCTCATTAATGTGAGGATCTGGAGCTACACACTATGAAATAACATCATCCTGTCAGTTTCTTGTATGATTCCTTGATTCATGGAATAAACCGCCGTTCTGATGCTGCTCCGCTTCTGACGTCAAGTGCAGAGACTTTAGAATTGCCCCGCCCCCTCGTCTGAGTCTGTCCAATCACAGCGCTGGACCTGAATCCAAAGATGATGTTAAATGTAGCAAAACAGACACAACGAGCGCGGAGAAATAAGAGCACTGAGTAAAAACGGAGAAGAAAGAGAACAGAGTGAAAACGACTAAAAACCAGAGCTTCTGCTCCTCGCTCCTCACTGCTGTGCGCTCGGGGTCGGGGTGAACAGCGAGCGGCTCTTTGTCATTTAAAGGAACAGGTTCTCAAAGCGGGCTGTTTACACAGGGGGAGAACACTACTGTGGGGTTTGGTCCTTGTGTTATTTTGATCAAAGGAGGTCACCCACATTTTATAAAGAACCCAGTGTCCCTTGTGGTGAAGGGTGTTCTATATCTCCTCCTAAAGGTGCCTGAACGTAACTAACTTTAAGCAGTTCTTCCATCATTAAATTGAGTTTCTGAAGCAGCAGGTTTCATACGAATACCCTCATTTAACCCTCTGATTTACACCCTACTTGACACAGTTGATTCCAAAACTGCAGGTCATAAGCCTCTAGGAACTATCACAGATCTGCAGACCTACCTTTTTTATGCAAAAACCAATGAACGGCGACAGAAATGCTGGTTTACAATGTGTATAAACCCCAGAACAACAGATATACGCACCTTTGGTGAACATATGAAGAGGGGGCCCTCATCCAAAATGGTGTAATCCAGTCTTTTACGTAGTTTAGGTTTCATTTGTTTAAAAACACTGTGTAAGAAATGCTTCCGTGTGCAGAAAGAAGGGCAGGGGCATGAAGAACCTTTAACTGACTGCTGTTAGATTCGCTGTTGTCTAAATACCTCTGCGAATATTGAGATTTCCTCTTCCGAATATAGTCCCAATTATATTTGTGTGAAACTGTCCACAGGGGTGTGTGTGTGTGAGAAATTACCCACAGGTGTGTGTCTGTGAAAATGACTGTGAAGCCAGTGTGATGCTGATCAGGATGAAGTAATTACAGACAATTACAGAAGAGGAATAAATGAATAGCGATACATTTTAAATTCACTATACGCAAAAACCCTTGTAGACACTGGTCAGATGGTCTCTAAACACCTGTATAAAATGGAAACTGTTGTGCAGACAGTGGTCCTGTGTTAGATACGAGCTGCGGTGGGGGGTGATAGGGGGCACCTGTTACACCTTGACTTCCCCTCCCCCCACAGCTTGTATAACGACCTCACCGTGGTACACCCCTGGGTTATAAAAAAAACGGTTTGGACACAAATGTCGCCTCGCAGTGTGTGAATGTGTAGAAACCGCACGGTTACTCTCTTTTCCGAGGCGTGTGAAAAGCTCCTATGGATTTTTGCACAGGACGTTTGCAAAGCTGCACTTTGCGCAGTTCCTGCTGTGCGCTGCCTTTGTGCCCTTCAGTAAAAGCTCTTAACTCCCAACGGCTCCTGTGGCGCGGACCTTTTAACCAGGGTCCTCTCGGCACACGGGGTGCTAATGAGTGGAATGTGCCCCCCCTGGGAAGGTAAAGGTTAGACGCACATGATCCTGAAGAGCTGGTCTCACCATGTCAACAACGTATTTTATTAAATTCCGAATCGGTCCAAAAAGACGTTTATTCTCATAGAAACATGATGCGCAAACATCAATCAAGGACGGAAGGACGGACGGATGGATGAAAGGAAGTGAGATAAAGGATGGTACAAAACTCACACGGTGTCAAAGAAGATTACAGCCTCGGTTTTGTTTTAAAAAATAAAACGATTTAAATTAATATTTTCATTAGGAACAAAAGCATCTGCACAAATACTGATAGTTTACTGAACAGCGGTCTCACAGGGGCATGACTGTGGCGTCAACATCTGGGGACAACACTGAGTGTGAAATCCAAGTAGGGGGTGATGATACACAGGTTAGACATTAAATGAATGAAGGCATGGGGTTATTTGGGCCGAGGGAACGTGGGAAACTGGGGTGTATCCGTGTTGGTTTCAAATGTTCAGAAAGTTGTCCCCAGATATTTCTTCTTGATAAGGCCCTGCGAGACTCTTAAACATCTGACACAAATACCGTCAGCACATTAACAAAGCGCAGTCCTGTGTCCCTGCAGTCCTCAGTATTTCTGGTCCATGTACTGGGGCTGGATTTTAATTTTACTCGGACACAGCAGTTTGCTGAAGGCTCGTCTGAAGGAGGTGTGACACAGCGGGTAGAGGACGGGATTGATGGAGGAGTTAATCCACAGGAGCCAGAAGGAGATCTCGTAAAGGTAGTGCTGGACACACTGGCCTTGGCAGGCAGCTCGAATGATCATGAGGAGTGTGTAGGGTGCCCAGCACAGTCCGAACACACACACGATGACGGCCAGAGACTTGGCCACCTTTTTGTCCCTGGAGAGGCGGAAGCGGCTGGCCAGGCTGGACGACGCGTCCGGACGTTTTCGCCAGTGATCCGTGCAGTGACACTGCTTATCGTTCGCCTGCATCATTCCTCCGACTTGCAGAGGCGGAAGATCTGGGATTGTGCTGGCCCTCCGTTTCCGGTTTGCGTTTTCGGACTCGGTGGCCGAGACCCTGCCGTTCGAGAGCCGACAGCAGCGAGGCCTGGAGGGAACGTCCGCGACGCTGCTGGCCTCGGCCGGACGCACGAAAAACACCCTCTGCAAATCCGCGCCGACGAATTTCTTGGGCTCGCAGCTGCGCAGGCGCAGGCAGGTGGTGGGATCCTCCCGGAGAGCACAGCGGTTCCGGATGTTGATGTAGATGCTGAGGTTGAAGTAGGTGACGCTGATGAAAGGTGTGAAGAACTCCACGGTGGATGCAGTCATCAGGAAGTACCAGTTGAAGTAGAACTCGGCGTAGCACTCTCCTCTGGGGACCACGCTCCTCCCTGCGATGTGCTCCCAGCTGATGATGGCTGGACCGTAGAGCAGGAAAGCAGCCAGCCACACGCACAGCATCTTCATCACAGCCTCGCGGGTCACGCCCTTCTGAGTGCGGTAACTCACCTGCAACACACAGGTACGGTCAGGGGCGGGGCTCACAAAGCTTGGCCTTTTGAGACCAAACTAAACACACGTGACATCACTTCACTGCTATAGCACTCCTGATCTTTTATCATTCTTTGGTAACTATTGTTAAATTAAAAAATGATCGAAAATTAAGTAATGTGGTAATATTATGTTCATGTTCTCTAACATCTTTAAACCAAACTGTCACATACTTTTGGATACAATATTATCATCAAGAACAACAAATTTATCACATTGCGGTAGGTCTTGAGCCTACCCGGAATCACTGGGCGCAAGGTGGGAACACACCCTGGAGGGGGCGCCAGTCCTTCACAGGGCGACACACACTCACACACGCGCACACACACACACACACACACACACCTAAGGACACTTTTGAGTCGACAATCCACCTACCAACGTGTGTTTTTGGAGCGTGGGAGGAAACCGGAGGAAACCCACGCAGACACAGAGAGAACACACCACACTCCTCACAGACAGTCACCCGGAGGAAACCCACGCAGACACAGGGAGAACACACCACACTCCTCACAGACAGTCACCCGGAGGAATTTGTCAGTGACCAAGACTAGACCTGAGAACTACAGCCTTCACTGCAGTTTGGAGATGGAAATCTTTCTCTAAAACATCAGGTGCTGGTATTTATCACCACAGACCTCTTACAGACACTAACCCCCACTCCTCTGGTGACTGTGGGTGTGGGCTCAGTGCTCTACTCACCGCTCTGGTGACGGAGAGGAAGCGGTCGAAGCTGATGAGGACGATGTTGAAGACGGAGGCGGTGCAGAGCATGTAATCCACCACAAGCCACAGCTTACACAGCCCTCTGCCAAGCCTCCACTCTCCAGTCAGCACGTAGGGGATATACACAGGGATACAGAAGCCTCCTACACACACACACAGACACACACATGGGTTTCAGCTTGGACAGGATTCACCAGACGAGTGAGTGCAGTTATCGTTTTGAAAGTGCGACTGAGACAGTGATCTGGAGCTGGGCATAGTTTTGATAAATACTTGTCCATGTGGTGTAATTCATTTAACACTGCAACAGTTTCACTGGGTTAAGCCAATCACACTGTTCGTTTACACTCAGTGACCAGTTCATTAGAGACAGCCAGAGGGACATGAGCGTGGGGAAAGCACCTCTTGCTCCAAAATGTGGAAAGCTGATGCAAAAAAATGAAATGAAAATACCTTTAAACAAATTAAAATAAGTGTCCGTAGGTGTGAGTGTGTGAGTGAATGTGTGTGTGTGTGTTGCCCTGTGAAGGACTGGCGCCCCCTCCAGGGTGTAATCCTGCCTTGCGCCCATTGATTCCGGGTAGGCTTCGGACCCACCGTGACCCTGAACTGGATAAGAGTTACAGATAATGAAGGATTGAATGAATATTAAATATTAAATGTTTTAATAGTTTTTACATTTTTTTAATGAACAGAAAATTAGTCTTTCATGGTTCTGCAGTATTTTTATTTTATGCTGAATATTCTGTCTCCATCTGTCTTCTGACTTCTTTTACTGTAATGACAGTCTCAAATTCATTTGGAGACAGTCTGAAGTTCATTTGGAGACCGGCTCGAGTTCGTTTGGAGGTGCCAGTTTATAAGGGTGAATAGAGCTGTGTGTTTATTGGGTGCCGGACAAATTCAGTGTGTGTTAAACGTATCCTACTTCACAAGCCGCCACGAAATAACACTGAAACCGTAGGAAATGCTGTACATTTTAATGGATGGATGTAGAGGCATCTGAAAGAGGTTATTTAGACTTTATGATCTGAAAGCAGCTGGACCTGGTTTCGTTTGAACCGAATGCCCCTGCACTCTTCAGGGATTAGTGTGAACATTCAGTCAGTGCTCTGAGGATATTATTTTAGGATTGTAGTCAGTGTTACCGTGAGCCATTTGAAATGCAGCTGTCCACAGGACCCTGTTTGGACCGATGGAGAATGTGCTGAACATGGATCTATGCAGCACCAAAGAGGGTTCTCCTACACTCTTAAAAATGATGTTTCTACAAGGGTTCTTTAGTAAAGAAAATGGTTCTATAGAGAACCCTGAGCACTCTTTTTTTCATGATAAAATGGTTCTTTTCATCGTGAAAGGGGTTCTACAGATTGATGGAGAACGTGCTGTAGATGGTTCTATACAGCTCCATTTAACAAAAGGGATCTATATGGCACCAAATAGGGTTCTTTTGTTGTTACGATGTCAAGCTTATTACAACAGAAGGACCGTTTTTGGTGGTGCATATAATCCCTCCCTAAAAAGTGCTATTGTAGAACCATTTATAGCACATTCTCTATCAATCTCATGATGCAAAATACCCTTTAATCAAGCAAAAAGTTCTTTAAGTGCTCAGGGATCTGCATAGAACAGTTTTCTTTACTAAAGAACCCTTGTAGAACCATCATTTTAAAGAGCGTATGGGAAGTAACTGGACACCGTAACAATAGCAGAACACTTTTTGGACCCATGTTCAAAGAAATGCTTAGAGAACCATAGTCTTGTTTTGAACTGGGCATTGTTTCAATGAAAAGTCATGAGATTTATCCAGAACCATCTGGGTGCAGAAATGTATTTTATACAGAACCTCTGTGGAAATGGCACCAAAAAGGCTTTTACTAAGACAAGGCTTTTAACAGGAGAACAGGTTTATCGCCGTATAGAACCTTATACAACACGTTCTCCATCCATCTCGAGAACCATTCGATCATGCAAATGGTTCTGTTAAAAATATTTTTAAAAGAGCCCTTATACACTCCTTAAAACAGACACCCCATCTTTCTGAAGAACCAAGACTGTTTCACTAAGGGTCTACAGAACTCACGGCTCTAAAGAAAACCTCAATAAGGAACGCTCTTCTTGGAGAGTTTAGTTCTGACATGTTCCTGACGGTCCAGACTGGGTCAGTAGAACCTGGCTCTGCAGAACCACACCCCAGAACACACACACGGGAGCTTGGAGAACAGACAGAAATAAACTGACAGAGAAAAGGAGAGATCCAGAGATGTACAGCATGAAAATGGAAAGAAGCCAAAGGGACAGAAGTAGAGAAAAAGATGAATGCGATGAAAGAGAGAGAAAAGAGGAAGAGGGGGAAAAGTAAAGTCTGTCTCTTTTTAGGCTAAATACTGAAGTCAGTGACCAGAGAGAGAGAGAGGAATGAAAAGCCTGATATACACTCACTGACTAGAAATGATGGAGGGAGAGCGAGGATCACTGACCAGAGAGAGAGAGAGAGAGAGAGGTGCCGTCACTGACCAGAAGGTAAAGTCATGAAAAGAAACGGGATAAAGTCGGGTCAAGTGAATTTTATTGACCACTGACCACAGAGAAAAGGAAAGAGAGAGAGAGAGAGAGAGAGCACTCACCGACCAGGAAGTCAGCGATGGCGAGGTTGAGGAAGAAGACGTTGCCCTGCGTGCGCAGACTCTTCTCCACGGCGAAGGCGAGGATCACCAGCGCGTTCCCGAGCACCGTGGCGAACACGAGCAGCGTCATCAGCACCGCGAGGAACACGGAGACGGCCTGAGAGAAGTGCCCGTACTGCGCGTGCCGACTGTCCAGCTCCGCGATCCCCGCGAGCACCCCGGGCTCTCCGGCCGCCGTGCCGTTCGCGCGCTCCTGCACCGACCAGTTGGAGAGCTGAGGGTCTCCGGACCTCCAGCTCGAGGACGCGGCGGTGGGCATCCCGAACCCGCGCGCCACGGCCAGCAGCGCAGACTGCATCACTATCACTGCCCCGGTAACCGGAGCTCGCGGACAGCAGCGCACAGGGACTCCGCGCGCATGGAGGAGGAGAGAGAGAGAGACGGGAAAGAGAGTTACAACTGGAAGGAGAGGCAGAGAGCAGAGATTTATACTGGGGAAAAGAGGGAGGGAGAGAGAGAGAGAGAGAGAGAGAGAGAGAGGAACGGAGTGCTGAGGTCCTGACGATGGAGGGAGGAACTAGGAGTGGGGGAGGGAGGGAGAGAGAGATACTGAGGGGACACAGCGCAGTGTTTATACTGGATTTATACTAAAATAGAAGTAGAAAAAGACGGGGAAGAGTTCTGAAATGTAAACAGAGAGAGAAACAGAGTGCTGAGATATAACTGAGAGAAATAAAGAGACAGAGACAGAAGCAGAGTGCTGAGATGTAACAGAGAGAGAGAGAGAGAGAGACAGAAGCAGTGTTGAGATGTAACTGAGACAGAGACAGAAGCTGAGTGCTGAGATGTAACAGAGAGAAAGAGAGAGAAGCAGTGCTGAGATGTAACTGAGAGATAAAGAGAGAGACAGAAGCAGAGTGCTGAGATGTAAGAGAGAGAGAGAAGCAGAGTGCTGAGATGTAACTGAGAGAGAGACAGAAGCAGTGCTGAGATGTAAGAGAGAGAGAGACAGACAGACAGACAGAAGCAGTGTTAAGATGTAACTGAGACAGAGAGACAGAAGCTGAGTGCTGAGATGTAACAGAGAGAGAGAGAAGCAGAGTGCTGGGATGTAACTGAGAGAGAGAGATAAAGAGAGAGAGACAAGCAGAGTGCTGAGATGTAACTGAAAGTGAGCGAGACAGAAGCAGAGTGCTGAGATGAGCGAGAGAGAGAGAGAGAGAGAGAGAGAGGAGAGAGAGGGGTTGCCTGTTGTTTTCAGCGAGGCAGTGGTGGATTGTTACTCTCTGAAGACCTGAGGTCACGCTCTGTTTTCATGTTCAGACACTAAAACATAAACCAGTCAAAACACACCTGTTCAGTCCTCACTCATAAAGATGTACCGTGCTCCCAGGTGATGGAGGATGGAAGGATGATAACAGTGGAGAAAGGTGGATGGATGGATGGGTAGTTTGATTCTCCCAAAGGACTCATATGGACAGATAAGTGGATGACTGATCACAATGGTGAATTATGGATGGATGGATGAATAAATGGATGGCTGGATGCTACAGCAGCAGAAGAACACTGAAGACCTCATCGCGTGATTACACACATTTACACAAACACTGGACCTCATTTAATTTGAACTGAATAGCTGTCTTAATTGTGAGTGTCCTAATGACAAACAATCAGCGCGAGACACGGCAGAGCAGCACGACTCGTCCCAGTTGGGTCTTCACCACAAGTGTCTAGTCTGAGTGTCAGGACCATTGACCAATCAGAAAACAGCTTAAGACTGTATCTGTAACGGCTGGAGTACGCTACTGGAGCAGCACGACGCATCAGAAATACAATCTTAAAATTCATCAAAAACAGCGTGTCACCGCACACTGGCGCTCGTGGCAGATGTAGACAGCTGTGCCGATTATAACAGGAGGTTTCTGTTTTTTTTTTTTGCTGCTCACTCACATCGATTGCAGTTAGAACATTGTGCGAGGTGTACAGTCCTTTTTTTAAAGATAGTTCTTTCATTTAAAGGAACACTACATAATATATTTAGCTTAAAATTACGGTCAAAATCATTGTTGGAATTACTTTGTTGGCCACTGTGCGGCACACAGAAGAATTTATTCTCCGCATTTAACCCAATCCTTGCAGTGAAACACACATTTACACAGACTCTTGAACACTAGGGGGCAGTAAGCACACATGCAGCCCTAGCCCTAGCCACGTGAACAGTTGGGGGTTAGGTGCCTTGCTCAAGGGCATTTCAGTCATGACTTGCTGGCACTGGGGATCAAACAGGCAACCTTCTGGTTACACGCCCAGTTCCCTAACCACCAGGCCACGGCTTTCAGAAACTGCACTATGTCACTTTTGGAGATTGGTAGGAAACCACCTCCCTCCATCCCCCTCCATTTTGATTTCAGGACAGTGCTGTAAATATGAATTACACTGCGGGGGTGGGGTATGGGGGGGGCGGACTAAAGAATAAAATCTTACCTAGAGTTCCTTTAAAGAAAACCAATTTGCCATTTGGATTGTGTAGCTCCACCCACTTACTTCTGGTTTCCATAACAATATTGTAGCTGTCTAAAGGAAAACGTGTCTCCATTTTGCCGATGAATGGACCAACAGAAATGCTCCACAATTACTTGAAAAAATATTATTTTTTACATTGACTTCCACAGGATGTTAAGAAAGTTTTTCCTTCTCATGTAAAGTTACTCTTTTGCAAATGCATGTTTTTTTTGGGTAGTGATGATATTCATTCATTCCACCTACCAACGTGTAAGAGAAAACCCACCCAGACACAGGGAGAACACACCACACTCCTCACAGACAGTCGCCCAGAGGAAACCCACACAGACACAGGGAGAACACACCACACTCCTCACAGACAGTCACCCGGACTGCAGTAAATATTTTGCTTGTCCCTGTTGGTGCATGTATTCCTGTAGGGGGCGCTTTAAAGAAACAGATTAAGATTTGGTATTTTTGCTCCTGGCCTTCCAATACATTTACAGAGTGTAATTCACATTTACAGCACTGTCCCAAAATCATGAGGGAAGGGGTGATAGTTTCCTACCCTCCTCCAAAAGTTACATAGTGCAGTTTCTGCAGTGCTGAGCTCAGAGTAGCAACAACAGAGGCTCTATTCTCCCCTTTACAGTTCAATGGAGCATCACAATAAATTTGTAGCTGTAGTTTTAAGGTAAAAATATTACCTAGTGTTACTTTAATAGCTGTGTAATATCTGAGTGTCCGCGAGTCTGATCGAGCTGGAATATGGCGTGCTGCTGCTATGAACAAATAGGATTCAGTAGAGGTTTGACAGCTTTTACATGGGTCAGTCATCACATAATTGAATGGTATGTCCATTGAACTAGCAGCACTTTTCATTACCCTGTGGCTTTCAATATAAAGGGCCCCTGGGGCGCTGTTGAGGTTTTCAACATGATAGTGAAGCATTTCTCACTCTAACCTTAAACTCTTAATCTTGTGTCCTGTGTTCTCTACATTTCTCTCACACGGAATAAACCCAGTTCAAAAGAACACTGTGCATGTTTGTGCTTGAACCCACCCATCGTCTCTCACTGATATGTATTTTGATTAGTTTTTCGCGCCTGATGTAGCAGGGAAAGGTAATGAAGTTCATTGTTTTTCTTGTAAAGCTGGATGTTGCCGCGTGGCGGGGAGCCGTGATTAACTTCACCCTCCCACTCTTTTTCTTCGAGAACCTTAGGATGCAGAAAACACTCGATGCACTTCTTCATTCACTTAATTCTCCATTCTGAGGCGTGTGTGTTCCTCCTGAAGGCTCATCACTTCACTTCAGTTTTATATTCACAGCTGTTTTGTCTCAAATCAGGTTTTCGGAAACGTGTCTAGCTCCAAGAAACAATTTAGTGCACTACAAAACACGGTGTAGGGAGCAAATCATCGTAAATACAGGGTCCATACACAGATCAGCCAAAATATTAAAACAACCTCCTCGTTTCCTCACTCATTATCCATTTATCAGCTCCACCGACCACAGAGGAGCCATTTGTTTGTCTACGATTACAGACTGTAAACCACCATGAATACTTTGTTAGCCCCCTTTCACTATGCTCAGGACTACCACACTGGATCAGACACAGCAGTGCTGCTGGAGTTTTTAAACCCCTCAGTGTCTGAACTGAGAACAGTCCACCGACCAAAAACATCCAGCCGACAGCGTCCTGTGTCACTGATGAAGGACTAGAGGACGACCGACACACACTGTGCAGCGACAGATGAGCTACTGCCTCTGACTTTACATCTACAAGGTGGACCAACAAGGGAGGAGTGTCTCACAGAGTGGACAGAGAGTGGACACCTGTAGTTCATTTGCTTTGGTCTGCATCAGTTTGTAATCTTTTTCCCATTGGTTTGCTTTTACACAGGGAAACATTTAAGTGCATCACGGCAAACCACATGAACATTCACACCACTGACTGGTCAGACCTGACTGGGGCAGGAGCAAGAAAGTAAGCACAGGAAGTAGTTCTGTCTTTCTGATTAGCAGCTGAACTTCAGCCAGTTGTTTCCCTGCTCCTCTGCATCCAATACACACAGCGCCTCCTGGCTACGGGAGACGTTTAGCGCAGACTTCACCTAATATTTCAGTCAAATCGTGGTTGGATCACATTCTCAACAGAAACAAACTACTCCAGACCACCACCTCTCGAGGACCTTGGTGCGGTTGATTCGGTCCTCATTCGAGTGCGATTACCTTTCTCACACTTGCCCAAATCAACCACACCAAGAGTGAAAAGAATCCAGAGTTGGGTTTAACTGGACTGAACAGTGAACAGTTTTTCACTTGGACTGCTGCCCCCTGCGACCTGGACACAGATAAACGGTAGATAATGGACTGGACTGAACAGTCCTAAAAACTCCAGCATCACTGCTGTGTCTGATCCACTCTACACTAGCACAACACACACTAACACACCACCACCACGTCAGTGTCACTGCAGCGCTGAGAATGATCCACCACCACATCACACCTGCTCTGTGGGGGTCCTGAGGGCTGGAGAACAGGGAGGGGGGGGGGGGGGGGTGGGAGTATGCAGAGGAACAGATGGAACAGACTCTGTAATTGTGAAGCTACAAAGTGCTCCTGTGTGGTCAGTGGAGCTGAGAGAATGGGCCGAGACTGGAGAAACAAGGAGGTGGCTTTAATGTTATGGCTGACTGATGACTTCAGGACGACTAGAAAAATGTCAGTGTTTCAAATAACGGTCAGCCCCTGAACATTCCCCTGTGCTGTGTCCAAGCAAATGAATGCAATATGTAAATACATGCAAATGAAGTATTGTGGAATAGAGGCTGGTTTGGTTGTTTGGCTGGAGTCAGGTCTTAGTTTGAGAACGTAATCAATTCCCACCTGAAGAACCCGGACCCTCAGTACTGCAGTGGGCTGAGACGGATCGGGGCATTTGTTAGCCGTCCAGCTGATTGAGCCGCGCGGCTGGGAGGCTTCTTATCTGATCTCGCAGCGGCAGGACTTTAGCGGCTGTGACCAAATTAAATAGTGAAAAATTGAAATTAAACTGGAGAAGATCAAACGGGAGGGGGGGGGGGGGGGGGGCGAGATGTGGTGTGTCAGATCTGATCAGAATCCTCGGGGAAATGTGAAGGGCTTGTCAGGTTTAATTATGTCAAGTGGGCAGGTGCTGCTGCTGAGGCTCGCCCTCACACTTCTCAGTCTGCACTTCAACAACAAATGTCCAGATATGTTCAAAGATATGTGGCTCACACTTTTCTAATGAGTGAATCCAACTTCTTTAAAGGGCACAAGTTCTCCTACTCTTCCACAAGAGAACATCTGTGTCTTAATGAAACATCTGTGACCTTTGGTCAAAATGCCACAAGGATAAAACCTCACAGCAGCGTTCTCCCAATGTCTAAAAAGTCCTGTTCAGAGCCGCGAGTTATAGCATGTGTTCCTTTAAATGTGACTGAACCACATACAGCTCACCACAGCCCTGAGCCCACAGCTGTGAGACAAAAGTTTTCATTGTCTGTTTTTGCTCTCTAAATTCTCCACTCTCATTTTCTCTGTTTTCTTAATTCTCCACTCTGTTTTTGCTTTGTTTTCTTAATTCTCCACTCTTGTTTTCTCTGTTTTTGCTTTGTTTTCTTAATTCTCCACTCTCTTTTTCTTTGTTTTCTTAATTCTCCACTCTGTTTTTGCTTTGTTTTCTTAATTCTCCACTCTCATTTTCTTAGTTTTTGCTCTGTTTTCTTAATTCTCCACTCTCATTTTTTGTTTTTGCTCTGTTTTCTTAATTCTCCACTCTCGTTTTCTGTTTTTGCTCTGTTTTCTTAATTCTCCACTCTCATTTTCTTTGTTTTTGCTCTGTTTTCATAATTCTCCACTCTTGTTTTCTCTGTTTTTGCTTTGTTTTCTTAATTCTCCACTCTCTTTTCTCTGTTTTTGCTTTGTTTTCTTAATTCTCCACTCTCTGTTTTGGTTTGTTTTCTTAATTCTCCACTCTCTGTTTTGGTTTGTTTTCTTAATTCTCCACTCTGTTTTTGCTTTGTTTTCTTAATTCTCCACTCTCTTTTTCGGTTTGTTTTCTTAATTCTCCACTCTGTTTTTGCTTTGTTTTCTTAATTCTCCACTCTCTGTTTCTCTGTTTTGGTTTGTTTTCTTAATTCTCCACTCTCTTTTTCTCTGTTTTGGTTTGTTTTCTTAATTCTCCACTCTCTTTTTCTCTGTTTTGGTTTGTTTTCTTAATTCTCCACTCTCTGTTTTCTCTGTTTTTGCTTTGTTTTCTTAATTCTCCACTCTCTTTTTCTCTGTTTTGGTTTGTTTTCTTAATTCTCCACTCTCTGTTTTCTCTGTTTTGGTTTGTTTTCTTAATTCTCCACTCTTTTTCTCTGTTTTGGTTTGTTTTCTTAATTCTCCACTCTTGTTTTCTCTGTTTTTGCTTTGTTTTCTTAATTCTCCACTCTCTGTTTTTGCTCTGTTTTCTTAATTCTCCACTCTGTTTTTGCTTTGTTTTCTTAATTCTCCACTCTCATTTTCTTTGTTTTTGCTCTGTTTTCTTAATTCTCCACTCTCTGTTTTCTCTGTTTTGGTTTGTTTTCTTAATTCTCCACTCTTTTTCTCTGTTTTGGTTTGTTTTCTTAATTCTCCACTCTTTTTCTCTGTTTTGGTTTGTTTTCTTAATTCTCCACTCTCTGTTTTTGCTCTGTTTTCTTAATTCTCCACTCTGTTTTTGCTTTGTTTTCTTAATTCTCCACTCTCATTTTCTTTGTTTTTGCTCTGTTTTCTTAATTCTCCACTCTCGTTTTCTCTGTTTTTGCTCTGTTTTCTTAATTCTCCACTCTCGTTTTCTCTGTTTTTGCTCTTTTTTCTTAATTCTCCACTCTCATTTTCTTTGTTTTTGCTCTGCTTTCTTAATTCTCCACTCTCGTTTTCTCTGTTTTTGCTTGTTTTCTTAATTCTTCTTGCTTTATTTTGTTAATTCTCCACTCTCATTTTCTCTCTTTTCTTAATTCCCCACAGTGTTTTTGCTGTTTTCTTAATTCTCCACTCTCGTTTTCTCTGTTTTTACTCTGTTTTCTTAATTCTCCACTCTGTTTTTGCTTTGTTTTCTTAA
Source organism: Hoplias malabaricus (assembly GCF_029633855.1). NCBI lineage: Eukaryota > Metazoa > Chordata > Actinopteri > Characiformes > Erythrinidae > Hoplias > Hoplias malabaricus. Next base: position 57,194,966 of record NC_089820.1, read on the forward strand.
TTCTCCACTCTCATTTTCTTTGTTTTTGCTCTGTTTTCTTAATTCTCCACTCTCGTTTTCTCTGTTTTTGCTGTTTTCTTAATTCTCCACTCTCGTTTTCTCTGTTTTTGCTCTTTTTTCTTAATTCTCCACTCTCATTTTCTTTGTTTTTGCTCTGCTTTCTTAATTCTCCACTCTCGTTTTCTCTGTTTTTGCTTGTTTTCTTAATTCTTCTTGCTTTATTTTGTTAATTCTCCACTCTCATTTTCTCTCTTTTCTTAATTCCCCACAGTGTTTTTGCTGTTTTCTTAATTCTCCACTCTCGTTTTCTCTGTTTTTACTCTGTTTTCTTAATTCTCCACTCTGTTTTTGCTTTGTTTTCTTAATTCTCCACTCTCATTTTCTTTGTTTTTGCTCTGTTTTCTTAATTCTCCACTCTCGTTTTCTCTGTTTTTGCTCTTTTTTCTTAATTCTCCACTCTCATTTTCTTTGTTTTTGCTCTGTTTTCTTAATTCTCCACTCTCGTTTTCTCTGTTTTTGCTTGTTTTCTTAATTCTTCTTGCTTTATTTTGTTAATTCTCCTCTTAATTCTCCACTCTGTTTTTGCTTTGTTTTCTTAATTCTCCACTCTCTTTTTCTCTGTTTTGGTTTGTTTTCTTAATTCTCCACTCTCTTTTTCTCTGTTTTGGTTTGTTTTCTTAATTCTCCACTCTCTGTTTTCTCTGTTTTTGCTTTGTTTTCTTAATTCTCCACTCTCTTTTTCTCTGTTTTGGTTTGTTTTCTTAATTCTCCACTCTCTGTTTTCTCTGTTTTGGTTTGTTTTCTTAATTCTCCACTCTCTTTTTCTCTGTTTTGGTTTGTTTTCTTAATTCTCCACTCTTGTTTTCTCTGTTTTTGCTTTGTTTTCTTAATTCTCCACTCTCATTTTCTTTGTTTTTGCTCTGTTTTCTTAATTCTCCACTCTCGTTTTCTCTGTTTTTGCTCTTTTTTCTTAATTCTCCACTCTCATTTTCTTTGTTTTTGCTCTGTTTTCTTAATTCTCCACTCTCGTTTTCTCTGTTTTTGCTTGTTTTCTTAATTCTTCTTGCTTTATTTTGTTAATTCTCCACTCTCATTTTCTCTCTTTTCTTAATTCCCCACAGTGTTTTTGCTGTTTTCTTAATTCTCCACTCTCGTTTTCTCTGTTTTTACTCTGTTTTCTTAATTCTCCACTCTGTTTTTGCTTTGTTTTCTTAATTCTCCACTCTCATTTTCTTTGTTTTTGCTCTGTTTTCTTAATTCTCCACTCTCGTTTTCTCTGTTTTTGCTCTTTTTTCTTAATTTTCCACTCTCATTTTCTTTGTTTTTGCTCTGTTTTCTTAATTCTCCACTCTCGTTTTCTCTGTTTTTGCTTGTTTTCTTAATTCTTCTTGCTTTATTTTGTTAATTCTCCTCTTAATTCTCCACTCTGTTTTTGCTTTGTTTTCTTAATTCTCCACTCTCTTTTTCTCTGTTTTGGTTTGTTTTCTTAATTCTCCACTCTCGTTTTCTCTGTTTTTGCTTGTTTTCTTAATTCTCCACTCTCTTTTTCTCTGTTTTGGTTTGTTTTCTTAATTCTCCACTCTCGTTTTCTCTGTTTTTGCTTGTTTTCTTAATTCTTCTTGCTTTATTTTGTTAATTCTCCTCTTAATTCTCCACTCTGTTTTTGCTTTGTTTTCTTAATTCTCCACTCTCTTTTTCTCTGTTTTGGTTTGTTTTCTTAATTCTCCACTCTCGTTTTCTCTGTTTTTGCTTGTTTTCTTAATTCTTCTTGCTTTATTTTGTTAATTCTCCTCTTAATTCTCCACTCTGTTTTTGCTTTGTTTTCTTAATTCTCCACTCTCGTTTTCTCTGTTTTTGCTTTGTTTTCTTAATTCTCCACTCTCTTTTTCTCTGTTTTGGTTTGTTTTCTTAATTCTCCACTCTCTTTTTCTCTGTTTTGGTTTGTTTTCTTAATTCTCCACTCTCTGTTTTCTCTGTTTTTGCTTTGTTTTCTTAATTCTCCACTCTCTTTTTCTCTGTTTTGGTTTGTTTTCTTAATTCTCCACTCTCTGTTTTCTCTGTTTTGGTTTGTTTTCTTAATTCTCCACTCTCTTTTTCTCTGTTTTGGTTTGTTTTCTTAATTCTCCACTCTTGTTTTCTCTGTTTTTGCTTTGTTTTCTTAATTCTCCACTCTCTTTTTCTCTGTTTTGGTTTGTTTTCTTATTTCTCCACTCTCTGTTTTTGCTCTGTTTTCTTAATTCTCCACTCTCTTTTTGCTTTGTTTTCTTAATTCTCCACTCTCATTTTCTTTGTTTTTGCTCTGTTTTCTTAATTCTCCACTCTCGTTTTCTCTGTTTTGGTTTGTTTTCTTAATTCTCCACTCTCTGTTTTCTCTGTTTTGGTTTGTTTTCTTAATTCTCCACTCTCTTTTTCTCTGTTTTGGTTTGTTTTCTTAATTCTCCACTCTTGTTTTCTCTGTTTTTGCTTTGTTTTCTTAATTCTCCACTCTCATTTTCTTTGTTTTTGCTCTGTTTTCTTAATTCTCCACTCTCGTTTTCTCTGTTTTGGTTTGTTTTCTTAATTCTCCACTCTCTGTTTTCTCTGTTTTGGTTTGTTTTCTTAATTCTCCACTCTCTTTTTCTCTGTTTTGGTTTGTTTTCTTAATTCTCCACTCTTGTTTTCTCTGTTTTTGCTTTGTTTTCTTAATTCTCCACTCTCTTTTTCTCTGTTTTGGTTTGTTTTCTTATTTCTCCACTCTCTGTTTTTGCTCTGTTTTCTTAATTCTCCACTCTCTTTTTGCTTTGTTTTCTTAATTCTCCACTCTCATTTTCTTTGTTTTTGCTCTGTTTTCTTAATTCTCCACTCTCGTTTTCTCTGTTTTGGTTTGTTTTCTTAATTCTCCACTCTTGTTTTCTCTGTTTTTGCTTTGTTTTCTTAATTCTCCACTCTCATTTTCTTTGTTTTTGCTCTGTTTTCTTAATTCTCCACTCTCTTTTTCTCTGTTTTGGTTTGTTTTCTTAATTCTCCACTCTCTGTTTTCTCTGTTTTGGTTTGTTTTCTTAATTCTCCACTCTCTTTTTCTCTGTTTTGGTTTGTTTTCTTAATTCTCCACTCTTGTTTTCTCTGTTTTTGCTTTGTTTTCTTAATTCTCCACTCTCTTTTTCTCTGTTTTGGTTTGTTTTCTTATTTCTCCACTCTCTGTTTTTGCTCTGTTTTCTTAATTCTCCACTCTCTTTTTGCTTTGTTTTCTTAATTCTCCACTCTCATTTTCTTTGTTTTTGCTCTGTTTTCTTAATTCTCCACTCTCGTTCTCTCTGTTTTGGTTTGTTTTCTTAATTCTCCACTCTCTGTTTTCTCTGTTTTGGTTTGTTTTCTTAATTCTCCACTCTCTTTTTCTCTGTTTTGGTTTGTTTTCTTAATTCTCCACTCTTGTTTTCTCTGTTTTTGCTTTGTTTTCTTAATTCTCCACTCTCGTTTTCTCTGTTTTTGCTTGTTTTCTTAATTCTTCTTGCTTTATTTTGTTAATTCTCCTCTTAATTCTCCACTCTGTTTTTGCTTTGTTTTCTTAATTCTCCACTCTCTTTTTCTCTGTTTTGGTTTGTTTTCTTAATTCTCCACTCTCTGTTTTCTCTGTTTTGGTTTGTTTTCTTAATTCTCCACCCTCTTTTTCTCTGTTTTGGTTTGTTTTCTTAATTCTCCACTCTTGTTTTCTCTGTTTTTGCTTTGTTTTCTTAATTCTCCACTCTCTTTTTCTCTGTTTTGGTTTGTTTTCTTAATTCTCCATTCTCTGTTTTCTCTGTTTTGGTTTGTTTTCTTAATTCTCCACCCTCTTTTTCTCTGTTTTGGTTTGTTTTCTTAATTCTCCACTCTTGTTTTCTCTGTTTTTGCTTTGTTTTCTTAATTCTCCACTCTCTTTTTCTCTGTTTTGGTTTGTTTTCTTAATTCTCCACTCTCTGTTTTTGCTCTGTTTTCTTAATTCTCCACTCTGTTTTTGCTTTGTTTTCTTAATTCTCCACTCTCATTTTCTTTGTTTTTGCTCTGTTTTCTTAATTCTCCACTCTCGTTTTCTCTGTTTTTGTTCTTTTTTCTTAATTCTCCACTCTCATTTTCTTTGTTTTTGCTCTGTTTTCTTAATTCTCCACTCTTGTTTTCTCTGTTTTTGCTTGTTTTCTTAATTCTTCTTGCTTTATTTTGTTAATTCTCCACTCTCATTTTCTCTCTTTTCTTAATTCCCCACAGTGTTTTTGCTGTTTTCTTAATTCTCCACTCTCGTTTTCTCTGTTTTTACTCTGTTTTCTTAATTCTCCACTCTGTTTTTGCTTTGTTTTCTTAATTCTCCACTCTCATTTTCTTTGTTTTTGCTCTGTTTTCTTAATTCTCCACTCTCGTTTTCTCTGTTTTTGCTCTGTTTTCTTAATTCTCCACTCTCGTTTTCTCTGTTTTTGCTCTTTTTTCTTAATTCTCCACTCTCATTTTCTTTGTTTTTGCTCTGTTTTCTTAATTCTCCACTCTCGTTTTCTCTGTTTTTGCTTGTTTTCTTAATTCTTCTTGCTTTATTTTGTTAATTCTCCTCTTAATTCTCCACTCTGTTTTTGCTTTGTTTTCTTAATTCTCCACTCTCTTTTTCTCTGTTTTGGTTTGTTTTCTTAATTCTCCACTCTCTTTTTCTCTGTTTTGGTTTGTTTTCTTAATTCTCCACTCTCTGTTTTCTCTGTTTTTGCTTTGTTTTCTTAATTCTCCACTCTCTTTTTCTCTGTTTTGGTTTGTTTTCTTAATTCTCCACTCTTTGTTTTCTCTGTTTTGGTTTGTTTTCTTAATTCTCCACTCTCTTTTTCTCTGTTTTGGTTTGTTTTCTTAATTCTCCACTCTTGTTTTCTCTGTTTTTGCTTTGTTTTCTTAATTCTCCACTCTCTTTTTCTCTGTTTTGGTTTGTTTTCTTAATTCTCCACTCTCATTTTCTTTGTTTTTGCTCTGTTTTCTTAATTCTCCACTCTCGTTTTCTCTGTTTTTGCTCTTTTTTCTTAATTCTCCACTCTCATTTTCTTTGTTTTTGCTCTGTTTTCTTAATTCTCCACTCTCGTTTTCTCTGTTTTTGCTTGTTTTCTTAATTCTTCTTGCTTTATTTTGTTAATTCTCCACTCTCATTTTCTCTCTTTTCTTAATTCCCCACAGTGTTTTTGCTGTTTTCTTAATTCTCCACTCTCGTTTTCTCTGTTTTTGCCTTGTTTTCTTAATTCTCCACTCTGTTTTTGCTTTGTTTTCTTAATTCTCCACTCTCATTTTCTTTGTTTTTGCTCTGTTTTCTTAATTCTCCACTCTCGTTTTCTCTGTTTTTGCTCTTTTTTCTTAATTTTCCACTCTCATTTTCTTTGTTTTTGCTCTGTTTTCTTAATTCTCCACTCTCGTTTTCTCTGTTTTTGCTTGTTTTCTTAATTCTTCTTGCTTTATTTTGTTAATTCTCCTCTTAATTCTCCACTCTGTTTTTGCTTTGTTTTCTTAATTCTCCACTCTCTTTTTCTCTGTTTTGGTTTGTTTTCTTAATTCTCCACTCTCGTTTTCTCTGTTTTTGCTTGTTTTCTTAATTCTCCACTCTCTTTTTCTCTGTTTTGGTTTGTTTTCTTAATTCTCCACTCTCGTTTTCTCTGTTTTTGCTTGTTTTCTTAATTCTTCTTGCTTTATTTTGTTAATTCTCCTCTTAATTCTCCACTCTGTTTTTGCTTTGTTTTCTTAATTCTCCACTCTCGTTTTCTCTGTTTTTGCTTGTTTTCTTAATTCTTCTTGCTTTATTTTGTTAATTCTCCTCTTAATTCTCCACTCTGTTTTTGCTTTGTTTTCTTAATTCTCCACTCTCGTTTTCTCTGTTTTTGCTTTGTTTTCTTAATTCTCCACTCTCTTTTTCTCTGTTTTGGTTTGTTTTCTTAATTCTCCACTCTCTTTTTCTCTGTTTTGGTTTGTTTTCTTAATTCTCCACTCTCTGTTTTCTCTGTTTTGGTTTGTTTTCTTAATTCTCCACTCTCTTTTTCTCTGTTTTGGTTTGTTTTCTTAATTCTCCACTCTTGTTTTCTCTGTTTTTGCCTTGTTTTCTTAATTCTCCACTCTCTTTTTCTCTGTTTTGGTTTGTTTTCTTATTTCTCCACTCTCTGTTTTTGCTCTGTTTTCTTAATTCTCCACTCTCTTTTTGCTTTGTTTTCTTAATTCTCCACTCTCATTTTCTTTGTTTTTGCTCTGTTTTCTTAATTCTCCACTCTCGTTTTCTCTGTTTTGGTTTGTTTTCTTAATTCTCCACTCTTGTTTTCTCTGTTTTTGCTTTGTTTTCTTAATTCTCCACTCTCTTTTTCTCTGTTTTGGTTTGTTTTCTTAATTCTCCACTCTCTGTTTTTGCTCTGTTTTCTTAATTCTCCACTCTGTTTTTGCTTTGTTTTCTTAATTCTCCACTCTCATTTTTTTTTGTTTTTGCTCTGTTTTCTTAATTCTCCACTCTCGTTTTCTCTGTTTTTGCTCTTTTTTCTTAATTCTCCACTCTCATTTTCTTTGTTTTTGCTCTGTTTTCTTAATTCTCCACTCTCGTTTTCTCTGTTTTTGCTTGTTTTCTTAATTCTTCTTGCTTTATTTTGTTAATTCTCCTCTTAATTCTCCACTCTGTTTTTGCTTTGTTTTCTTAATTCTCCACTCTCTTTTTCTCTGTTTTGGTTTGTTTTCTTAATTCTCCACTCTCTGTTTTCTCTGTTTTGGTTTGTTTTCTTAATTCTCCACCCTCTTTTTCTCTGTTTTGGTTTGTTTTCTTAATTCTCCACTCTTGTTTTCTCTGTTTTTGCTTTGTTTTCTTAATTCTCCACTCTCTTTTTCTCTGTTTTGGTTTGTTTTCTTAATTCTCCACTCTCTGTTTTCTCTGTTTTGGTTTGTTTTCTTAATTCTCCACCCTCTTTTTCTCTGTTTTGGTTTGTTTTCTTAATTCTCCACTCTTGTTTTCTCTGTTTTTGCTTTGTTTTCTTAATTCTCCACTCTCTTTTTCTCTGTTTTGGTTTGTTTTCTTAATTCTCCACTCTCTGTTTTTGCTCTGTTTTCTTAATTCTCCACTCTGTTTTTGCTTTGTTTTCTTAATTCTCCACTCTCATTTTCTTTGTTTTTGCTCTGTTTTCTTAATTCTCCACTCTCGTTTTCTCTGTTTTTGTTCTTTTTTCTTAATTCTCCACTCTCATTTTCTTTGTTTTTGCTCTGTTTTCTTAATTCTCCACTCTTGTTTTCTCTGTTTTTGCTTGTTTTCTTAATTCTTCTTGCTTTATTTTGTTAATTCTCCACTCTCATTTTCTCTCTTTTCTTAATTCCCCACAGTGTTTTTGCTGTTTTCTTAATTCTCCACTCTCGTTTTCTCTGTTTTTACTCTGTTTTCTTAATTCTCCACTCTGTTTTTGCTTTGTTTTCTTAATTCTCCACTCTCATTTTCTTTGTTTTTGCTCTGTTTTCTTAATTCTCCACTCTCGTTTTCTCTGTTTTTGCTCTGTTTTCTTAATTCTCCACTCTCGTTTTCTCTGTTTTTGCTCTTTTTTCTTAATTCTCCACTCTCATTTTCTTTGTTTTTGCTCTGTTTTCTTAATTCTCCACTCTCGTTTTCTCTGTTTTTGCTTGTTTTCTTAATTCTTCTTGCTTTATTTTGTTAATTCTCCTCTTAATTCTCCACTCTGTTTTTGCTTTGTTTTCTTAATTCTCCACTCTCTTTTTCTCTGTTTTGGTTTGTTTTCTTAATTCTCCACTCTCTTTTTCTCTGTTTTGGTTTGTTTTCTTAATTCTCCACTCTCTGTTTTCTCTGTTTTTGCTTTGTTTTCTTAATTCTCCACTCTCTTTTTCTCTGTTTTGGTTTGTTTTCTTAATTCTCCACTCTTTGTTTTCTCTGTTTTGGTTTGTTTTCTTAATTCTCCACTCTCTTTTTCTCTGTTTTGGTTTGTTTTCTTAATTCTCCACTCTTGTTTTCTCTGTTTTTGCTTTGTTTTCTTAATTCTCCACTCTCTTTTTCTCTGTTTTGGTTTGTTTTCTTAATTCTCCACTCTCATTTTCTTTGTTTTTGCTCTGTTTTCTTAATTCTCCACTCTCGTTTTCTCTGTTTTTGCTCTTTTTTCTTAATTCTCCACTCTCATTTTCTTTGTTTTTGCTCTGTTTTCTTAATTCTCCACTCTCGTTTTCTCTGTTTTTGCTTGTTTTCTTAATTCTTCTTGCTTTATTTTGTTAATTCTCCACTCTCATTTTCTCTCTTTTCTTAATTCCCCACAGTGTTTTTGCTGTTTTCTTAATTCTCCACTCTCGTTTTCTCTGTTTTTACTCTGTTTTCTTAATTCTCCACTCTGTTTTTGCTTTGTTTTCTTAATTCTCCACTCTCATTTTCTTTGTTTTTGCTCTGTTTTCTTAATTCTCCACTCTCGTTTTCTCTGTTTTTGCTCTTTTTTCTTAATTTTCCACTCTCATTTTCTTTGTTTTTGCTCTGTTTTCTTAATTCTCCACTCTCGTTTTCTCTGTTTTTGCTTGTTTTCTTAATTCTTCTTGCTTTATTTTGTTAATTCTCCTCTTAATTCTCCACTCTGTTTTTGCTTTGTTTTCTTAATTCTCCACTCTCTTTTTCTCTGTTTTGGTTTGTTTTCTTAATTCTCCACTCTCGTTTTCTCTGTTTTTGCTTGTTTTCTTAATTCTCCACTCTCTTTTTCTCTGTTTTGGTTTGTTTTCTTAATTCTCCACTCTCGTTTTCTCTGTTTTTGCTTGTTTTCTTAATTCTTCTTGCTTTATTTTGTTAATTCTCCTCTTAATTCTCCACTCTGTTTTTGCTTTGTTTTCTTAATTCTCCACTCTCGTTTTCTCTGTTTTTGCTTGTTTTCTTAATTCTTCTTGCTTTATTTTGTTAATTCTCCTCTTAATTCTCCACTCTGTTTTTGCTTTGTTTTCTTAATTCTCCACTCTCTTTTTCTCTGTTTTGGTTTGTTTTCTTAATTCTCCACTCTCGTTTTCTCTGTTTTTGCTTGTTTTCTTAATTCTTCTTGCTTTATTTTGTTAATTCTCCTCTTAATTCTCCACTCTGTTTTTGCTTTGTTTTCTTAATTCTCCACTCTCTTTTTCTCTGTTTTGGTTTGTTTTCTTAATTCTCCACTCTCGTTTTCTCTGTTTTTGCTTTGTTTTCTTAATTCTCCACTCTCTTTTTCTCTGTTTTGGTTTGTTTTCTTAATTCTCCACTCTCTTTTTCTCTGTTTTGGTTTGTTTTCTTAATTCTCCACTCTCTGTTTTCTCTGTTTTGGTTTGTTTTCTTAATTCTCCACTCTCTTTTTCTCTGTTTTGGTTTGTTTTCTTAATTCTCCACTCTTGTTTTCTCTGTTTTTGCTTTGTTTTCTTAATTCTCCACTCTCTTTTTCTCTGTTTTGGTTTGTTTTCTTATTTCTCCACTCTCTGTTTTTGCTCTGTTTTCTTAATTCTCCACTCTCTTTTTGCTTTGTTTTCTTAATTCTCCACTCTCATTTTCTTTGTTTTTGCTCTGTTTTCTTAATTCTCCACTCTCGTTTTCTCTGTTTTGGTTTGTTTTCTTAATTCTCCACTCTTGTTTTCTCTGTTTTTGCTTTGTTTTCTTTATTCTCCACTCTCTTTTTCTCTGTTTTGGTTTGTTTTCTTAATTCTCCACTCTCTGTTTTTGCTCTGTTTTCTTAATTCTCCACTCTGTTTTTGCTTTGTTTTCTTAATTCTCCACTCTCATTTTTTTTTGTTTTTGCTCTGTTTTCTTAATTCTCCACTCTCGTTTTCTCTGTTTTTGCTCTTTTTTCTTAATTCTCCACTCTCATTTTCTTTGTTTTTGCTCTGTTTTCTTAATTCTCCACTCTCGTTTTCTCTGTTTTTGCTTGTTTTCTTAATTCTTCTTGCTTTATTTTGTTAATTCTCCACTCTCATTTTCTCTCTTTTCTTAATTCCCCACAGTGTTTTTGCTGTTTTCTTAATTCTCCACTCTCGTTTTCTCTGTTTTTACTCTGTTTTCTTAATTCTCCACTCTGTTTTTGCTTTGTTTTCTTAATTCTCCACTCTCGTTTTCTCTGTTTGCTTGTTTTCTTAATTCTTCTTGCTTTATTTTGTTAATTCTCCACTCTCATTTTCTCTCTTTTCTTAATTCCCCACAGTGTTTTTGCTGTTTTCTTAATTCTCCACTCTCGTTTTCTCTGTTTTTACTCTGTTTTCTTAATTCTCCAATCTCTGTTTTTACTCTGTTTTCTTAGAGGCATTCACACAGCAGCTCAGAGCACAGCCCTTCCAACAACACGGCAGGGGATCCAACTACAGGAGCACAGGGTCTAAAGGTGGTGTGGCGTTGCCCTTTCCGTCCTGGAGTAAAGCTTCAGAAAATGAGGGTTAGTGAAAATACCGAGTGAACCTTTCTGCATATCATCATCTTCAGGATGAAAGCTTGTTTCTCTAAGTTAGTGCCTTTAAGGAAGAAGGTATAAAAACTGGCAGTTAATGGAACACGATTTTTCACCATGTAATACTCATTCCAGTCTCACACATACACTTCAGTTCCTGTCAAACCTGCATTTCAAAACATCTGCAGCAGACGAGTGAATGATGGACTGAAGCAGTTCTTTCTCTTTCTCATTTTTTGCGAGGGCAGAGAAGGGTCATGGATTGGAAAATCCCAACTTCATAAATATTACATGATTCATGGGTTTATTTTGAGAGCTGAAGAATCATACTGTATTCAGCCCACTAGTCTCAGCTCTAGGCGGAGAGACGCAATGACACAACGTGCCAAAACTGTGCTCTTAACTTTCAGAATTTCTGCCTTAATTCTGTTGTGGAGATGTAGACAAAGTCATTCAGGGTGGTTCTCCTCCAAAATAATTATTTTTCTTTTCAATTTTCTTTTCACAGAACACAATGTTCCTTGCTGAAGCCAGCAACATTTGTGGTGTATAACAGTAGAATATTCCCATTTCTAACAGGTAAACATTGCATTTGTGGCTGTAAACATTCATTCAGGGTGTTCTGGTGTGAAACTGGTCATTGCAGAGACTCCCAGAATCACTGGGCGCAAGGTGGGAACACACCCTGGAGGGGGCGCCACACACACTCACACATTCACTCAAACACTCACACCTACGGACACTTTTGAGTCACCACTCCACCTACCAACATGTGTTTTTGTGATATCTCTCTTTATCAGATGAAGAGTGTGAATATAATAAGATTACTCCTTGATTTTTCCTAGCTCCAGTAAAAAGCTTTTTTGCTCAGGAAAACTATTCCTAGAAGCCCAGGATGCACTTTTCTCAGCAAGAGCAAAAGAGTAAGAACCCCTCTTTTTCAACATTATGTAACACACCAGGAAGCAAAGGAAGAGTACAGCAGTTTAAATTCCTTCTCTGAGAGCGTCCTAATAGGCTCAACAATGGGATAAAACGGCCTAAAAGCAGCTTCGGAAGCAGTAGGAAGGACTTATGTGCACTGTAGGAAGCCAAACTCCTCAGCGAAGGATAAAAAGCATAACATTTGCAACTGGCTGCAGCTCAGCAGGAAGAAAAACACTTGTAAAATTGCTTGAATTAGGTCAATAACACAAAAAGCTGATTATTTTCTTGGGCTCATCTGCAAAGAAAACACAGCTGGAAATTTTATTTTATGGTAAAGAATGATATTTTAACATGAAGCTACGCTGCAAAAATAATATGTCATCTCAAATATATTCTGTATTTCTAACATTTTTCATCATGAGGTTTTTATATTTCATAGGATTATTATTAAATGAGTTTTTATTAGTTTTAATTCACTTTCTCTTTAGAAATGAACCAGAAAATGTAGTAAATAAGTAAATTTACTGGTTAAAAAAAAGATATTTATATATATTTGTGATATAAAACAATAAGGCTAAGAAAAATACATACTTTTCCATCCCTCCTCCTGTTCTGGTCCCATTTATCTTGAGTATCTGTCCGACATTTGGCTCTTTATCTTGGGCTGCATTGTCTTTATAAGCTTCAAGGCCAGACTTCCATTTGCAACAGCAGATCAAAAGAGAGAAAATATAACTGCAATATGGAAAGAGCCATTTATATAAAATCATAATATTTCAGTAGATTTCTAGCTAAATAATATCTCAACACTTAGGTAATGTGCTCTCTCTTATCTCATAATGAGACATATTAGATATAGCCTACAGTTAAGACGTATTCACTTGCTGATATCATTTTAGCCGTATAGGATTAGCAGGCTAAAGCGTTATGGATGCTAGCTGGCTAACATTAGCAAAAATTTTTACTGAAATTAAACACTGCACAAATATTGTTCAACACAGGAAGTCAGCTTTTCAATAAGACGCAACACTGTTTTATCATTCGTTTTTTGATGTGATGTATCAACATATTACAGCAGGGATGTTAGCTAGCTACTATACATTATTATTACTTTACATTGTTGTTTATATGATTTCTCTTCTCCTCTTCTCTTCCCTTCTCCCAACCGTAAAGGTTACAGCTACATTACCCTTTTCTGGTCGTATTTATCTTATGCTTTAGCCTGACTTTGGGTGCTTTATCTTGTGCTACATGGCCTTTTTAAGTTCGAGGCCAGACTCCTCAGTGACTCATTTAAACTGTCTGCAGCTGGGAGAGAAGCAAACAGAGAATGGCTTGAATAGGTCTAATAACACCCAAATGCACTTAGCAATCCTCCCATTACAGTTTGCAAGTAAAGTTTTGATACCAAAGCTGCCAGCATAATAACGGCATTATATTTTATTTTTAAAAAGATAGCAGTACATAGAGAGGGACTGTACTGTACAAAATGTTCCCAAAGAAAAGTACTCTGCTTGGAATCTTTGTGGAGGGAAAAAAACAACACTGAAGAAATGCAAATGTCTTACTTTGTTTTTCTTAAGGGAGCAGAATTCAGAGAGTTTAGCTAATGTTAGGTAGCGGACAGCCTCTAAGTGCTTATCCTCATTAATCCACCTCTAAAAAGCATCACTCTCCAATTTAAAACTGTGTTCAAATGATGTAGCAAACCAAACACCCACTAAAATGGAGATACATGTTTTTATTCGGACAGCGACTAAATATATTTTAGCAAATAAAAGCAATATAAAACCAGATAATATGCATCATGCTCCTCAGAGGGTCATTACATAAGTTTAGAGATTGTAGTTTGCTACATACCAAGTAATGTGTGTGCTTTCTTGTGGCCTAACTGGTGACACCGTGGCTATAGGTGTAGGGTTGGGTTGCAAATAGTTGACAAAGTTGACACCGTGGGCGGCACGGTGGCTTGGTGGTGAGCACGTTCGCCTCCCAGCACTGGGATCTTGGGTTCAAGTCCCATCTGAGTGGAGTTTCCATGTTCTCCCCGTGTCGGCGTGGGTTTCCTCCGGGGTCTCCGGTTTCCTCCAACAGTCCAAAAAAAAAAACAAAATAGGTAGGTGAATTGGCTTCTGTAATAACTGTCCTGGTTTGTGAGTTAATGAGTGTGAATGTGTGTGTGCCCAGATATGGAGTGGCGCTCTGTCCTGGGTGAAATCCTAGTGCCCGATGCAGTCCTCCAGGTGGACGGTTGTTTCTGGTTGAGAGTACGCTGTGCGCGTTTGGCATGTGTGGCATGTTGGTGTGTGTGAATTGAGCGTTCTGAGCAGTGTAGATTGTAAAGCGTCCTTGGGTATCTAGAAAGGCACTATATAAGTGTAATGATAACTATAACTAACAAATATATACATAACTATGAAACTCTTTTACCCTCAAAAAAGCCCTTATTGCCAGATAATTTTATTCATTCATTCATTGTCTGTAACCCTTATCCAGTTCAGGGTGGCAGTGGGTCTAGGACTCATTGGGTGCAATGTGGAAACACACCCTGGAGGGGGCGCCAGTCCTTCACAGGGCAACACACACACTCACACATTCACTCACACACTCACTCCAACGGACACTTCTGAGTTGCCAATCGACCAACCAACGTGTGTTTTTGGAGTGTGGGAGGAAACCGGGCGAACACATCAAACTCCTCACAGACAGTCACCCAGAGCAGGACTCGAACCCCCACCCTCAGGACCCTGGAGCTGTGTGACAGAGACACTACCTGCTGCACCACCCCATAGAAATATTTTAAGTTTTAACACCTTTCACACAAACCTGTCTCTTTTCTTCTTTTTTTTTTGGCTGATGCTGTGGTGCTGAAGGGAATGATCGAGCTGCCATTTGAACAATGTTTGCGTGGAGGGCGTGTATATGACGGTCTGATGTTGGCATCCAAAAAGATGCCAGAGAATTATTCTACAGAGTCCGAATCTACAGAGAAATATTTGCAAAAACAAAAAAAGTTTGGAGATTTCTGACAGCCAAAGACAAACATTACTGGCGATTTAGGAGTCCAGGCTGGATATATTTTATGTCCCTAAAATATGACATGCCAAGGAAAAAGAGGACGTATGGTCACCCTAGATAAACACAGCTAAAGATTTGATACAAACAGCAGTTCAGCTTTCCTCACACCACACAGCAGCCTGGACACTTCACAGCATATATTTGTTTGTTCCATTTATATAAGGCATTTCACAGAAGAAACTAGTTCGACAGTAGAAACTGGCTCTCAAAAATAGAGCCAATGCTCGAACGAGGCTAATATCACAATAAGAAAATCAACAGTCCTTCCATTACACTTTGCAAGTACATGTTAGACCCCTGTGGTTTGGCAAGTATCAGTAGAAGGGTGGAAAGTTGCCAGTTGCGTAAAATCATTCTAAGAAATAATTCTGACTCTCTCCGGCTGTTTGTAAAGGCCACGTTTGTGTGGGCGCAGCTCCAGGTGGCACTGCCAACACTTCAATTGTTTAAACATTATAACAGACCTGTTCCATCAGAAACTGTTTGCTGTGGACCGTTGGACAGTTGGCCTCGAGCACACCATGGTCACTTGACAGAGACGTGTTTTTCTTTCTTTTCGATTTCTGTACTTCTCCAAAAATAAAATAATAATAATAATAATAAATGTTCTCTTTTCAATCTGTGCTTTCCTTCACCACAGAACTCAGTGTTCCTTCAGCAGGTGGCAGCCAACGACGCACAGGACAGATTCAACACATTCATCAGCGACAAACACACAGGGCAAATACGACTCATCACTTCTGTTGTAAGTAAATAAAACAGGAATAATCCCTTTATGAACATGTGAATGGAACTGGTTTGCTGTGTCTTTCAGAGTGGATTGATGTGGAACGGTTCATGGTTCTGATTTTACAGTCGTGGTGAATGGAACCAGACGTCGTCCTGTTTAAGGTCTTATTGTCCACAAACAGCAGTGAACTACACTTTTAGTTATGGAATTACAGACATGTAAAATAAGTCTTTGTTTGATGTTACAGAAGAAGAATGAAGGGGTGAATATGGATATTTACAGATGGAGGAGGTTATTTTGTCTAAAGTCTAAATCCAGACTGAAATCTCTTCTTAAAACTAAAAAATGTAATCTATATTTCCTCCTCAGACACAGATGAGTGAGTGTGTGTTTACACATTGCTAATGGTATCCGTAATTATTACTCATTGCTCGTGCTCTGCTCTGAAATCACGCTGAAGTTCGACTGCCATCTAGAGGCGGCGGACGGTGCAACAGTTTTTTGTTTGTTTTTTTTAAAGAAAGAAAAACAATGGAGCAAATGAAAGTGGAGGTAAAAAAAAATTGGGTCATGCATCACTTCTCAGAAATGACAGACATTCAGATAAAAAAAGACCAGCTCAGCAACAACTAAACACAGTTAATTCATCATTTATCAATGTTCCAGGGGGTCGGCTGTGACCTGTATTTTTAAGGAAAGAAGAGCTGTTTATTGTATATTTTTTATTTTTTACTTTTTTTAATGAACATGTCCAAATTTGTGAGTAATTGATTTATCTGGAGGTCATTTGCTCTTCTCAAGGGATCATAAGAGCAACAGAAGCTTCTCATAAACAGGAACAGATGCACTTCAGCGAAATGATCAACAACGCACTTCACAACAGAGAAACAGCGGCTATTTTTAACAATAATCTCTGAAACTCTGAAGTTATTCAGATCAGTTCTCTTCAGTTACACGACACTCTACAGCTTTCCACTGAGGTTTAGAAATGACAAGACGTTTGGTTTAATTATATTATTATTTCATTTACACACACACACACACACACACATTATATATATATATATATATATATTATTACCAAGAATGTGGGACTTATAACAACCACGCAAGGTAATGTCTCTTTTACTAAAACAGAACTTAAAATCTTTCATCTCAGAGAAAGAGAGAGAGAGAAAGAAAGAGAGAGAGAGAGAGAGAGAGAGAGAGAGTGTTAGAGGGAGAAAGAGAGAGAATTACAGAATGAGAGAGGAGAAGAGGAGATAACAGAGTAAGTGATAGAGAGAAAGAAAGAGAGAGAGAGAGAGAGAGAGAGAGAGAGTGTGTTAGAGGGAGAAAGAGAGAGAATTACAGAATGAGAGAGGAGAAGAGGAGATAACAGAGTAAGTGATAGAGAGAGAGAAAGAGAGAGAGAGAGAAAAAAGTAGTTCAGAGAGAGAGTTAGAGGGAGAAAGAAAATGTAGTGGTTTCACAGTTTAATGTGCTGTTCTCACAAGGAATAAAATAACTGTTAGAACATAAGAAACCAGAACTGAGGCAGAAATGGAGAAATGATAGTAAAATGAGCCTAAGTTATAATCAGATCAGACACACAGTCATTCTCTCTGCCAGGGATTTTGGCAAAAGCTGCAAGGCATTGTTCAGATTGTCCATTTCCTGTCAGCAGAGCAGTAAAGGCAGGAATTTGTGAGTGTGTTTAATTCCTCTCTGCCAGAGAGAGAGAGAGAGAGAGAGAGAGAGAGAGAGAGAGAGAGAGAGACAGTGTTTAAAAAATATCTATATCATGTTGGAGTGAAAAGGAAGAGAGAAAAGAAAAGACTGAGATAAAAACAGATGCAGAAAAAGATGTCTGGGTGAAAAGAAAGAAAATAAGATGAGAGATGAGAAGGTCGAAGGGAAAAAGAATCACAGAGTGTGTAAAAGAAAAAGTAATAGGAAAAATGCAAACATGAAAATGAAGATATAAAGAGAGACTGAGAAGGAAGGGGACAGAGGAGAAGTGAAAAGAGAAATATAGATTGAAAAGAAGAGAAACCAAGGAGAGGGTGTGTGTTTAATTAACTACATTTGTTTATGGTCTGTTGAATTATTTTGCTCATTGTTGATTGGGCCTTGTCTGGACTCAGAACTGCAGAAACTGCACTATGTAACACTGGTCTGTGTTTGTCTAGAGTAGGAAACCACTCTCCCTCCCTCTCACTCTGACTTCAATTCATTCATTCATTCATTGTCTGTAACCCTTATCAAGTTCAGGGCAGCAGTGGGTCCGGAGCCTACCTGGAATCACTGGGCGCAAGGTGGGAACACACCCTGGAGGGGGCGCCAGTCCTTCAAAGGGTGACACACACAGACACTTTCACCACTCCACCTACCAACGTGTGTTTTTGGAGTGTGGGGCACCTGGAGGAAACCCACGCAGACACAGAGAGAACACACCACACTCCTCACAGACAGTCACCCGGAGGAAACCCACACAGACACAGAGAGAACACACCACACTCCTCACAGACAGTCACCCGGAGGAAACCCACACAGACACAGAGAGAACACACCACACTCCTCACAGACAGTCACCCGGAGGAAACCCATGCAGACACAGAGAGAACACACCACACTCCTCACAGACAGTCACCCGGAGGAAACCCATGCAGACACAGAGAGAACACACCACACTCCTCACACACAGTCACCCGGAGGAAACCCACACAGACACAGAGAGAACACACCACACTCCTCACAGACAGTCACCTGGAGGAAACCCACGCAGACACAGAGAGAACACACCACACTCCTCACAGACAGTCACCCGGAGGAAACCCACGCAGACACAGAGAGAACACACCACACTCCTCACAGACAGTCACCTGGAGGAAACCCACGCAGACACAGAGAGAACACACCACACTCCTCACACACAGTCACCCGGAGGAAACCCACGCAGACACAGAGAGAACACACCACACTCCTCACAGACAGTCACCCAGAGGAAACCCACACAGACACAGAGAGAACACACCACACTCCTCACACACAGT
Source organism: Hoplias malabaricus (assembly GCF_029633855.1). Taxonomy (NCBI): domain Eukaryota; kingdom Metazoa; phylum Chordata; class Actinopteri; order Characiformes; family Erythrinidae; genus Hoplias; species Hoplias malabaricus. The sequence goes on from NC_089820.1 coordinate 57,213,094, forward strand.
CACCTGGAGGAAACCCACGCAGACACAGAGAGAACACACCACACTCCTCACAGACAGTCACCCAGAGGAAACCCACGCATCCTGGTCATGGTCGTGGGCCTAGCTGGAATCACTGGGCACAAGGCAGGAACACATCCTGGACAGGGCACCAGTCCATCACAGAACATCACACACTCACCCAGTCACTCACACACACACACACACACACACACACACACACACAGACAGAAGCCTGGAAACGTATGCATAGACAATCTAGTGAATGCTGTTAAACCATTAGGATCCTTACTCTTTTAATCATCATAGTACACACTTTCCGGTGGTCTCCTGGGGGTCCTGACCATGATTTTAAAAGTATGCAGAGCAACAAAGGGACTACAGTCTGCCACTGTGGAACTACACCGTGCTCTTGTGTGGTCAGTGTGTGTAGAAGCAAGGAAGTGGCATTAATGTTACGGCTACTCAGTGAGTAACAGTGCAGCAGTGAGGATATGAGTAAGAGCTGAGCTTTTCAGCTTTTCTCCACACACTCATCCACGAGTCAGGGATTCCCCCCTCACCTCAGAGTCCTGGAAACAGCTCTTAAACGTCTCAGAGAAAGGTTAAAGCAATAGCTCAGCCAATAATTGACTGGCTTTCTCACAACTACAACTACAGCCTCCTGCTTTATTTTTACACTGGAGCTAAGAGGCTAACGTGGCTAAGTGACTGAAGCTCAGGAATTTGGGAAATGAGTCAAACCTGGCACTAAAAACATGGTCATAAGTGAAAGGTTTCCCATTATGAAAGTCCTGCCGGAAATGCCAACATGTTTTTAGGTTTGGTACACGTAGGAATTTGTTCTCCTCATTTAACCCAATCCGTGCAGTGAAACACACACTTACACACACACTAGTGAATACTAGGGGGCACTGTTTCAACCCTTCTTAGACTTCAGGTCATGTGACAATGTTATATTTTGATGGTGCATTTCCAACATATTTGTCTTGGGTTCATTTAAAGGTGCTAATTTTATTTGCATTTTCTTTTTATAAATGATTTATTGCATAAAAGGATACGTTGTAGTGTTGCATTTAGAACAGTAACGTTTTTATGACTGAAAATTCAAATTTAATCTTTTCATTCGTATACATTAGGGGCTCAAATCTCACCTCGTTTCAGTTCATTTCATTGTCATTTCCATGTATTTCTTTATTTCTGGTGCCCCCCAGTGCTTTAGGTATGGAAATAACTGAAGGAGCAAGGCTCTGTTTGAATAGTTTTGTAACTTGTCTGTTGTTTTTCTGAGGGGTGAGAGGGCGGAGCAGTTATCTCCTGCTGTTCTTTTGACAAACGTGGCAGCCGTATGCAAATAAAGTGGATTGTAAAAAAAAAAAAGTAGCACTCCCTGCTACACCTTACTCTACACATCCTGTATATTCACTGTTTCCTACTCTTTACCGAACCACAGGAAATCACACTATTATTAGTTTTTTTAAACAGATATTCTTACACTGGTAGTGTCTCTGTCACAGCTCCAGGGTCCTGGAGGTTTCGGGTTCGAGTCATGTTCCGGGTGACTGTCTGTGAGGAGTGTCTGTGTCCTACGGACACTTTTGAGTCGCCAATCCACCTACCAACGTGTGTTTTTGGAGCATGGGGCACCTGAAGGAAACCCACGCAGACACAGAGAGAATACACCACACTCCTCACAGACAGTCACCCAGAGGAAACCCACGCAGACACAGGGAGAACACACCACACTCCTCACAGACAGTCACCCGGAGGAAACCCACACAGGCACAGGGAGAACACACCACACTCCTCACAGACAGTCACCTGGAGGAAACCCACACAGGCACAGGGAGAACACACCACACTCCTCACAGACAGTCACCCGGAGGAAACCCACGCAGACACAGAGAGAACACACCACACTCCTCACAGACAGTCACCCGGAGGAAACCCACGCAGACACAGAGAGAACACACCACACTCCTCACAGACAGTCACCCGGAGGAAACCCACGCAGACACAGAGAGAACACACCACACTCCTCACAGACAGTCACCCGGAGGAAACCCACGCAGACACAGAGAGAACACACCACACTCCTCACAGACAATCACCCGGAGGAAACCCACGCAGACAGAGAGAACACACCACACTCCTCACAGAGGGTCACTCGGAACAGGACTCAATCCCCCACCCCCAGATCTCTGGAGCTGTGTGTCAGTGACCTGCTGCACCACTGTGCCATCCTAGTATTAAAATTGTCTATTAATATTTTAATAAAAGAAGTACCTACAAATGAAGTATTAATGCTCCATGTTCACCATCACTAACACTGAGATCCCCATCTGTAACTCGTCTAAACCACAACTCACATGTACTTTTGGATACTTTTGGACACAGTATTATCCCCGAGAACAGAGCAAACCCATCACAGTCTTCTGCAGCTTTTTCCTGATGGAGCTCAGAACCACCGCAGCGCCCAATAAACTCTTCACCGTTTTTTGTACAGAACCTTGTTCACTGGGTCTACAGAAGAGCTCCGGTGGTCTCTGCTCTTTGTTGCATGCCAAAGCACTTTATAAATCTGGACTAAAGACAGAGATTTGCGCTGAAAGTTTATTGTTTTCTTTGTTGTCCTCTGGAGAGTCACGATCGCTGCTGAGAATAAAGACTGTGACTAATGTAAATGGCACAAAGAGACAGAGAAAGCCCCCTCCAGCTCTGGCTTTTCTGAGGTGGGCTAGTTGCTTGGTGATAGAGACGGTGGAATAAGAACAGCTGTCTCCTTGTGAGGGGAGAGGGTGGGGGGGGGGGGGCTGACACAATCCAAACAGGTGTCTGACTCACTCCTGCAACAGATACGCTCTTAAATAGCTCTGCAACAAGCGCGCTGTGATTGCAGTTATTTCACCGCAGCGTCAATGATGATTACTGCCATTTTCTCATTTTCAATAACTGTAACATCAGGAGCTGATTTCCTGTTAAATTCAGGGATAGTTTCCCTCTGATTTGCCAGAATGTGTTAGGTATTACATTCGCTGGTCTGTAATCTGTTTGAGGGGTGGACAGAAGTAAAGTTATGCACTGGCCAGTGAAATCTAAAAGCTAAAATTCAGTGTTTCAGTGCACAATGTTTATTTATCTTCTGACAAATACACTCATCATCCAAAGCATTATCTCCACCTCCTTGTTTCTCCACTCACTGTCCATTCCCTCATCTCCACTGACCACACAGGAGCACTTGGTTGTTCTCTGTAGTCGTTGTTAGACCCTCTTCTTCACTTCTCAGGACCCCCAGAGACATGAGTTGGATCAGACACAGCAGTGCTGCTGGAGTTTTTAAACCCTGTGTCCACTCTCTGTCCACTCTGTGAGACACTCCTCCCTCATTGGTCGATGTAAAGTCTTAGACAGTAGCTCATCTGTCGCTGCACAGTGTGTGTCGCTCGTCCTCTAGTCCTTCATCAGTGACACAGGACGCTGTCGGCTGGATGTTTTTGGTCGGTGGACTGTTCTCAGTCCAGACACTGAGGGGTTTAAAAACTCCAGCAGCACTGCTGTGTCTGATCCACTCACACACTAACACACCACCACCACCACCACCACCACCGTGTCAGTGTTACTACAGTGTTACCGTTTATGGTGGATGCTTTGGTTAAACTCAGATAAACAGGAAGTGTGCTTTAAAATGTGCAGAAGTGTATCCTCCACAGAGGATGTGAACATATTGTTCATTTTTATAACTGTTCAAAAAGGGAAAAGGCCAAGCAGAAAGACAGATCACTCACTTCTGCAGCTGGCTCACTGCATCCACTCAAAATGTTCTACTGAGTTTGAACAGAGAAGTTCCCTTTAAAAAGGGAGTGAGTCAGAAAAGGAAGTAGAGTTTTCACAGCCGAGCTTCAGAGAGCAGTGAGTGAACAGAGACGAGGCCTTTTTTGGCTTCAAAGCACGTCTTTAAAGCAACAGAAAAAGAAACTGTTAATTTCTCTTCTCTTCAGTCACTGTGATGTAAACTCTGCCACTGTGGTCTGGGGTGTGGTGGTGGTGATGGTAACCAGACATCCCATACACAGCCCTTTACTATCCTCTACCACCACTGAACTACAGTTGCCTCCTGAACTTCAATGGACATACTGTAATATTATAATGAGCTCAAACAGCACTGCTGTGCCTGATCCACTCCCACCCGTGCTGTGGTGGTCCCGAGGGGTATACACTATGCAATCCTTATACAACAAAGTGAAGCTTAAGGGTCATTGGAGCTGATTAAATGGACAGTGAGCAAGTAAACAACAGTTTGGGGTGTTTATATAAAAAAACAACAGCTCAGTATGTGTTCAATACCTCTGTAATAACAGGTTTTAGAGGCAGACGTCCGGCTCCATTCACCACCGCTGGGTTTCCAACGTTAGCTGGAAAAACTGGCTTCAATTAATACATAATTTAACAAATACCCACACAGACACAGGGAGAACACACCACATTCCTCATAGACAGTCACCCGGAGGAAACCCACGCAGACACAGGGAGAACACACCACACTCCTCACAGACAGTCACCCGGAGGAAACCCACGCAGACACAGGGAGAACACACCACACTCCTCACAGACAGTCACCCGGAGGAAACTCACGCAAACACAGGGAGAACACACCACACTCCTCACAGACAGTCACCCGGAGGAAACCCACGCAGACACAGAGAGAACACACCACACTCCTCACAGACAGTCACCCGGAGGAAACCCACGCAGACACAGGGAGAACACACCACACTCCTCACAGACAGTCACCCGGAGGAAACTCACGCAAACACAGGGAGAACACACCACACTCCTCACAGACAGTCACCCGGAGGAAACCCACGCAGACACAGGGAGAACACACCACACTCCTCACAGACAGTCACCCGGAGGAAACTCACGCAAACACAGGGAGAACACACCACATTCCTCATAGACAGTCACCCGGAGGAAACCCACGCAGACACAGAGAGAACACACCACACTCCTCACAGACAGTCACCCGGAGGAAACCCACGCAGACACAGGGAGAACACACCACACTCCTCACAGACAGTCACCCGGAGGAAACTCACGCAAACACAGGGAGAACACACCACACTCCTCACAGACAGTCACCCGGAGGAAACCCACGCAGACACAGAGAGAACACACCACACTCCTCACAGACAGTCACCTGGAGCGGGAATCGAACCCACAACCTCCAGGACCCTGGAGCTGTGTGACTGCGACACTACCTGCTGCGCCATAGTGCCGCCCCAAATGAATTATATAAATAATGATATTTTTATATACAGAACCAGTCAAATGTTTGGACACGCCCCCTCAGGGAGGATTTCCTTTGTCGTGGGCCGTTTTCCACATGTGGTGAATGTATAGTAGCAGCAAAAATTTGGACACATCTTCTCCTTCAATGGTTTTTCTCAGTTTTTATTAGTTTCTACGTTGTAAATGAATGTGGAAGACGTTAAAACTATGAAGGAGCACGTATGGAATTATGTAGTAAACAGAGAAGAATATGTTTTATACTTTAGACTCTTTAGAGAGTGATCTTAGCCCCCTGTTGCTTTGCTGACAGCTTCACACACTCTCTCCGTTCTCTCAGTCGGCTTCATGAGGTCGTCACCTGGAACGGTTTTCAGTGAACAGCCGTGGCTCATCGAGAGTTAATCTGTAGAACCGCTCTCTTCTGAATGTGTCTGAGACTGTAACTGGGGTTGTGCGGAGGTAGGGGCTGGTACACAGCTCTATACAGTGACCAGCTCTACTCCACCAATCACTGATGAGGAGGTGTGTCCAAACTTTTGACTGAACACAGTTTATTTTTTAAAAAACCTGAGGGTGTTCCCCTTTAAGCACCCAAGAAAGAGAAATGAGAGTGAAGTGAACGTTTTCTTTGATGTTTAATGAACTCATAAAGAGAGTGAACATTACACATGGACACTAACCATCTTTGAAACAAACATTAGTAAAAATGGGAATAAAAATATAATATGCACTTAAATTATGGAGGAAGAGGTCAATAAATAAGCACTAAGCCTCACCCCTCCCTTCTTTTGACGGTGTTACTGAAACAGAACGGCTCACTGGCACTTCAGCATAAACACCGCGGATCAGAACACAACCGGCTCCAAGCCACAGATACAATACCAACCGTCCGATGAGCTTTAAACAAACAACTGGCCTTTTTTTGGTCAGCCTTCTCTGGCTAGAAACAGGACGGGGGTCAGTTGCCTGGACACACGTTAAACCAATTAGAAAATCATCAGTAACTCAATTAATACAAAACATGCCCAGGGAAATGACCTGAATGATTAGGGCAATGACTAGGAACACTGCAATGACTGAAGGTGACTGACTGTCTGTACTTTCAAAGGTGAGAGTCAGTTCTTCTGAGTTGTCTCTAATACGTGAGTTAGACGATAAACACTTGTGTGATAAGAATACCTTCAATGACCCAAAGACATCTTACTAAGTGTGTTTCTTCTTTTTTTCCAAAACTGCCAAAGCCACATTCACACTAGACTTTCCACAGCAAACTTTTGGAAACAAAATCCCATTCATTTTAATGGAATTCGACTGATTTTGAGTGAATCTGTGTCCGTGATGAAGAGTGCTGCTGCTTTAGCCCCGGTAACAGGAAGCGTCAGCACTGTCTACATCCTGTAAATCTACAACGCGGTGTGTGAGCATCGCATTTCATTTATTCACTCATTGTCTGTAACCCTCATCCAGTTCAGGGCAGCGGTGGGTCCGGAGGCTACACGGAATCACTGGGCGCAAGGCAGGAACACACCCTGGAGGGGGCGCCAGTACTCCACAGGGCGACACACACCCACACACTCACTCTTTTGAGTCACTCATCCACTTACCAACGTGTGTTTTTGGAGCGTGAGAGGATTTCAGGGAACTGCAAAAATCTAGTGTGACTGTGGCTTTAAATAAAAGGTGATATTGTCAATCATTATCAGTCGATCAATACATCGGTCAAAGAGTCTGTGGCTGAAGTGAAGTACGCCACTCGTACGGCAGATTACAACTTATTTAAAGGGGAACATTTCTACGTAATTAAAAGGTTTTGCGGTGATGGTGAAGGGAACCAGACGTCTGACGATATCATTGCTTCTAAAAGCCCTGGTTATTATTGTTGTAGACATAGTGACACTGGATTATTTAGTTTAAACCTCAAAGACTTATGCAGGATTTGCTTTAAAAAGCATCGGACTTCCCTCTTTAAAAGGAAAAAAACCTAATTTAAAAAACACCTATATTTTAATACATTCCATAAAATCTGATTTAACGATAAATAGATAAGATTCCTAAATCGTTCACGTTCAGAATCGAATTCTTCTCGAATACAGTCACTTCCACCTCCTTCATGAAACAGACCAGGTGTTTCTCACAAAACTGAACACCTGCAGCGTTCGTCAGCAGCCCCCCCTGGGTCCTAAAGCCCCTCCACTTCCACTCTCTCTCTCAGACTCAAAGGTCATCCGTAGGTCCTTTTCAGCAGGAGTCCTGATATTCACCCGTCAATCTCTCGCTTTAGCCCCCTCCCCTCTTCTACAGGATGAGTCTCTGGCCCAGGATCTTGCGGTTGATCTCAGCCAAGGCCACGGAGAAAACAAAGGCCTTCTCATCCGAGAGGTTGGCATAAATATCTACCTCCTTTTCCTGTTTATCTGAAAAACAAAAACAAACAAACAAAATCAGTCAATCGATGTGTGTTTAAGATCGGGGCGTACTGAGGGTCTCACACACACACACAGACACACACAGACAGACACACACACAGACACACACACAGACACACAGCAATGCTCAAAACTGACCCTCAAGGTCACATGTTTGTGTCAGACTCCCCTTTCATTCAGATCACAGCTCTAAAGGTTTAGTGTGTTTCTGCCTGAACTCTTCAGCTCTCGAACAAGGCTTTCGTGACGTGTTCAGTGCAGATCATATCACTGCAGAGCTGTGGCCTGTCGTAAAGTAACCACCGGGACCCGAGGTAAACCCCCTGTTTGTGTACTACAGCTATCAGAGATCGGTTAAAGTGGTAGAGAAACCCTGCCTTTGCCTCAGAGCAGCAGAAAACAGAGCTGGGCAAGGAACTGCATCACAGTTCTTGAGACAACTTCATCAGACAAGATACACCTTCTGTTTTTCTGAGGTCGTGAGCTGCAATGTTTTCCTGAGCCTATGTTGCAGACGCTGCTTATCTGCCTTTTTAGACTCTCTGGCTTATAGCCACCATTTCCTGTAAGCGTATCCCAACGGTAGGAGCAATAACTACACAGTCATCACTTCAACTGCTCTTTAGTTGATCATTTTCCAATAAGATGTGGTCACATCTTTATCGAATCCTACAGATATTCGGGGACTGGACCTCCTCTAAGAACGAGGGTTTCGGCCTCTCTCCCCTCTCAAACCGTACTGTTTATGCCACATATCTAATCTTAAAACTTCCGTTTTCACTTGTCTATAACTCAACACGGTCTAAATCTGGTCTTCAGCTCTTAACATGCTTCCTACTTCAGTTCGCTCTTCACATGTGCGCCCTGGTATTCACCTCTCTGCTGTATGTTTCTGTTGTCTTTTATTTCTGTGCTGTTAATGTTTGTATCCACTCTGGGATCCGTTTTCCGATCTCGTGGAATAGAAATGCACTTAATAAAATCCAAAATATCATCAGAATTATAAAAAGAAAAAGGCTCCGTCTCTTGTTCTCCGACAGCGACAGCACCATTTCGAAACCTCTTTTTAATGAAAGCCGCAGCTGCTGAGAAAGGAAACACAATACTCTGAAAAGTCATTTATCATGATAACGATAACACACTGCCGTATTCCTCTGAGCTGATCACACACCGGAACTTCAAAAACAGCAACGCTCTTTATTCAGCTCTCAGTGTAAATCATTCATCTACAGCACAAAGCAGCCACACTCCTCCAGAGACTGAGGAACACTGAAATTAGTTTCCCACAGAGCATCGAGAGCATGCTCAAGTTTATCAGTGGTTTATGACATGGTTTGTTTATTTTATTTAAGAGGAAGAAAAGAAAAGATTAAAGCTGCACTCTGTAAAATTTGATTTTTTTCTCCCACACTTCTGAGGTCATTTTGTCAGTTTCAAGTTGTTGTTTTGTTGGTAATTAAAAGAGTGTGTGTAATAATTTTGACACAAATCTAATTCCATTAAATCCAAGGCTTTGAAGGCTCCTTCAAAAACGTTCACACTCTACACTTCAATCTGCTTATGGAAATGTTCTTCCACACATTTCATGCAATTACATATTTCCACCAGAGAGGTCGCCAATGCACCAAACTAATCTAGTGCAGCTCTAAAGAAAAGTACAAATCCACCACAGAAAACTCACTTCTACACATTTCCATTCACAGTTTGAAATAAATATAATGCTAAAAACTATGAGGGAAAGATAATAAACGGAAAGATATCATGTCTTTTTTCTATAGATGTGTATTTGAAGCAGGTATCTTTACCAGAAGCATGCACATTTTTGCACAAAAGCGCAAGTTGATTTAATATTGGGATATTTTCTGCTCATCAGATAAAGGTAATTAATAAATCAGTGGTCAATCACTTGCAAAAACCACTCATTTCCTAAGAATAGCGCACTACATTTCATTATAAATCCTTTAAAAATGAAGTGGTCTCATTGGATTTGAACGTTCGAGATATTTCTCGCTCCTCTGACACTGACAGCTGAGCTGAGAACAGTTTTAAAACAGATGTGGAAAATGAGCAGTTGCGTGGATGACTCAAAAAGGAGAGAATGACTGCAGTGTTAGCTGGTGCTGGAGGAGAGAAAAAAAAATGACAAACTGAGTGCGGCCACGAAAGAGGAGAGTTTCAGGGCATTGAATCAGCTACAAAGAGAACCGTAATGAAACTGTCAAACCCAGCAAAAGATGAATCACAACTTACATGAATGAGAACCTGTTCACTTCTATTTGAAGCACAGTGAAAGTAATGAATTTGGTCATCTTTCACTTTTAATCAAACGGAAGGATGATGACATCTTTTAAAAGCAGCGTTCTGCATCTTTTAAACATGAGGGGATTCTTATAGCTTCAAACAGATCTGTTCCAAATCAGAGACCACCCTTCATTTATTAATGGCCATTAAGTTCAAGATATTAATTTTTCAGGGGAGACATTTCAAAGATGATTAGACCCAGGAGTTCCCGAATCTGGAGTTCAAAATAAATAAATGAATAAATAAACAGCAGAGGGCCTCCGTGGGAAACGGCAGGAGATGTGTCCAGTGTCCATTACATTAGACGCCGTTTGAAAAGGAACGGTGGGTTCGGTCATATTTTGTTGTTGATTTATTGTCCGAGAAATAACTGCGATAAACGATATTATTGTCATTGTATGCCACTCGGAATTGGATAATAAAACTGTTTAAATACCATAAATATATAAAGCATAACCAATATTTTTTAAACCAAACCAGATAACGGCTCCAGAAGAGAGAGAGATCAGAGAAAACCAGAGAAGAGAACAGAGCGAGGGGCTAAAACACTGGTAACGTTCGTTCTTATGTAAACATCTTGTGTAAAAAATTATATGAATCTGTCGGAAAGCCCACGCTGAGAAAAGGAAATAGACACAAAAGAATATTTGCCGTTCAAACTGCTGGTGTTTCTCATAATGGCGGAGTGGCTCAGAGCCCTAGAGCCGAGAGCTCAGTATCACTGAAATTGAGAAACATCAGGTGCAACCAACACCTCAAACTGAACTTTGGAGATGTGGCTGCAAAGTTCTTTCAAACTGAAAGTGAGTCTCCTGAACAGACTGGAAGTGGGAATAAAACAATAAATGTGCTGTGATATTTAGCTGTTAAGGCTTTTGTGGAAAACTTTAGTTCCTCCTTTGTTTGCTCCAGACACAAATGTGTATTTGATGACCATTCTGTGGAAATTACATAAACAAAGGGATGGTCTCTGAGTTTGAATATAATCAGAGCACAGCCGAATCTACTCCACTGCATTTCCAAGTCGTTTACCTTTGTCCTCCTCTTGCTTCTTCAGGCCAACCGTCTTTGGTCTGCCCCGGCCTCTCCGGATCTGATCGGACTGGCTGTTGGTTCGCGAGCGTCTCCTGTTCTCCATGTCATTTGTGGGTGTTAAGTTGATTTTCTCCTTCCTAATCCTTTCTGTTCGTCTTCTCTTCGCGTCCAGTTGTCCTGAAGAAAGATCACAACGGAAACCTGAAGAGTCTAATATACATAATAATAGATTTATTTTTTCATAGAAATGTATTTATTATAATTATTTTAAAATATATAGTGCATTTTTTTAGAAAACATAATGACTGCAATTAAAAAACAGAGTAATTCTATGTGATTATTAACACGATAGACTGTCCATCAGAACCCTGAGCACAGCAGGCAGTGTCACATTTACACAGCTCCAGGGACCTGGAGGGTGTGGGTTCGATCAGGAGTGTGGTGTGTTCTCTCTGTGTCTGCGTGGGTTTCCTCCGGGTGACTGTCTGTGAGGAGTGTGGTGTGTTCTCTCTGTGTCTGCGTGGGTTTCCTCTGGGTGCTCTGGTTTCCTCCCACAGTCCAAAAACACACGTTGGTAGGTGGATTGGAGACTCAAAAGTGTCCGTAGGTGTGAGTGAATGTCTGAGTGTGTGTCACCCTGTGAAAGACTGGCGCCCCCTCCAGGGTGTGTTCCTGCCTTGCTCCGGACCCACCGCGACCCTTAATTTGATAAGCGTTACAGACAATGAATGAATGAATGAGAACCCTGAGTCGCTGCAATGTCCCAGAACACTTTTTTGTCTTTAACCCACTCCCCATTTGTGTGAGTCTGAGGTTTAACTTTGACATCCTTTCGAAAAAATAAAAATAGAAAGGCTTTGTGACCAAGAACCACACTGCACAGATCGCTCACAGATATAACACCATGATAACACCACCAGGACTAGCCCAAGTCTAGCATTAATGCAGGGTTCATTTCTAAGCACACATGCACACAGCTCCACACACAGTTATTAGATTGTGGCTTCTACACTCAAACAATGCACTGTGTGGGGAATCCAGAATTTCCCAGTGTGGCACGTTAAGCACCGTCTGGCTGCAAAAGGCATTACTTTAAGACGTATGTTGCACACTACGTAGGACACACAAAACTTTAAAGTAGGTTTGATAAGAGAGGGTAGAGAACGTATAAAACAACGTGAACCGATGGCTTACACCAGCACGCCTCGTTAATTCACCGCTCCACACAGACACAACATGATCTTTCACTCTCAAACAATCGCTCTCCTGGACTTCTCTCACATTAACCCTTCCCATCCCCCCACATCTACAGCACAAAAAGATGTAGGGGGGGCGTATGTTTGAGAGGGAGAGAGAAAGAGAAACGGCATTTCAGTGAACACACAGGCATCACTTTTTAAAGGCTGTTCTAATTAGTGGTGAGACGCTCATTAGCACAGGAGACCTTAGCTACTCTATGCAAGGTTTATTTATAGTCTCTCTCTCTCTCTGTTCTGATTACATCATCAGCTAGTTTAACTGTAAGTTGCAAATATCACTCGATATAATCAGCCAACCGTCACATTATTCAGACCCTAGGGGCTCCATTAACCTGCACACACCCTGCTCTCAGGGGATCTGACAAAAGTGTCCTGTTTCTAAAGCGTATCAATTGTTTTTGAAATTTTTGTGCAAATGCAAAGTGCAGGGGAAGTGTAAATTATGTCGGAAACAAACCAAAACTTATTATTTAAGGGGTTTGTCCCAATGGCGTTGACAAAGACACAGCAATGCAAACAGCCTGTTTAACACTGAAGGAGAAAAAGGGACTGGAAATGGTCTGATAAAAAAAAAAATTAAGGAATGTTGTTGGTTACTAAAACCACACGTGTGGGTAGAACCTCGGGGAAAAGAAATGAATTCAGCAAAACACAGCAGATGGGCTCTTTAAAGCTGTATAGTGTGTGTGGATTTATTATTTTTTTTAAATAATATTTTAACTGGATTTTTCCATAAACAAGAACAGAGAAAAAAAAACCCACACAAACACCTCACAATTATGTTATTATTTAGAATTGAGAATTGAATTGAGTAATAAAAATAATTAGAAAATGTGGTGGACGTTCCAAGTCCTCGTCAACATCCACGTCACGGAAAGCTCCAACAAACAAATAAATAAGTAAATGGAAAGGTTTCAGGAAAAAATGAGTGTGTGGATCTTAAAAAGCTGGTGGTATTTTATTACAGTGTGGTGTTATTCCACCCTCCCCCCTCCCCCCTCTGTCTGTGTTTAGCCAGGAATCCATCGCTGTCAATAACCTGCCCTGACAAGAACTGCCCTGTTCTGAGAAGACTTTCTCCGATGAGTAACTTCACTGCACAAATCACAAGAACAGGCCTTGTGTCAACACCCCTCACAGGTCAGACGTCTTTAAAACCTTGATATAACATTTATCCGCAGAGAACTGCTGGGTTCGTCCTGTAGAGGACACGTATATATTATAATTGGAGACAGCAGGCAGTTACATTTAACACTGTAATAACGCAGTGCTCATAGTAACGTGGCTGTCTGTTGTCTCTAGCTGAAAAATGTAAAGCGGGATGAGGACAAACCCAGCTAATTCTCTGTTGATGGAGGTCTTATCAAGATTTAAAGAAGTCTAACACAGGAGGAGAAGGGTTGACATAAAGCTGTACAATGCATGCGCGTGTCCAAGTTGGGAATAAATCCAAAATAATAAAAGAAAACAGAAGTAAAATCAATATTTCAGCTGATTTTCAGCAGCGCGAGAGACTGGAGCGGCCTGAATACAAGCCTGACCTATTTAAAACACAGAGGAACATTATTCTTAGCTTTGTGAATATAGAGTGCACACTGCTTTGAGAGGAGGAGGCTGGGAGGACAAGAGAATCTTATACTGTGTGTAATAAATTGTACACAAATCAGCCACAAGATTAAAACCCCTGATAAGTGAAGGCAGTAACACTATCCCAATGCATGACCTCTTGGATTTGATTTTTAATTATGTATTAATAACTTAGTACAAAGATTTAGCTAAAAGATTAGTCTTAAAATGATAATAATTCTGTTTATTTATTTCAATTATTCCTGGGACAATAATTCCCTCAAAAAATAAAAGGCCTAAGAACCACATTGTGATGTTTATAATGTTTTGGTCAGAACACCTCCAAGAGCTCCTACTTTAAAATGGTTGGTAACTATCAAAAGTGGTGTAAAAGGGGACAAGCAGTGACCTGGGGGTGGGGTCACGGGCCCCACGGCTCACTGATGTGTGAAAGAGCGAAGGCGACTCCGTCTGCTGCGATTCAATAGAAGAGCAACTGTAGCACACAGCGCTGAAAGAGTTAATGCTGCTCTCCTAGAAAGGGGTCAGAACGCAGTGGAGCACAGCTTGCTCCGTATGGGGTTGTGTGGGCCACCTGCTGGCCCCTTCACTCCCCTAGCATCAATGATCCTTGGACACCCACAACCCTGTCGCCGATTCACCGGTCATTTGACCGTGCGCACCACGAGAGCGCCTGTTTGATGACAAGCTGCTGAATATTACATCACTGTAACCAGATAATTAACGGTTTTAATCTTGTGGCTGAACAGTGTTATAATTAATTGTATATAACCAGCTTAATTCGTTCAAGCGTCTTTTTTGCTCAGCTGCTTAAATATAATAATAGTTTATATCATTCTGTTTATTCGTTCATTCTCCTCTGTGTCTTTGTCTATTGTTCTTTTCTTCTTTATAGTCAGAGTATTGTATTGGCTGCAATATTGTTGTCACGTCCTGTTTATTATGTCCTGTGCACACTCACGAAGACAATTCCCTTTCTGCGTGAAATAAAATACACAGCTCTGAACCCTCTTTTGTAACATATTCATTTACTTATTCCCTTCTTGAGAAGAAAAACAGCAAGTCATAAAAAATGTACACATCACAAACAGATCACGGCGATACGGACACAGTTCTCATGCGACGATGACACGTGGTTCTGTTATTTGTAAGAGCTATGTTAGTATTCCTGGGCTGGGTTATGTGTCAATACGAGATAACTGTAGACTATATCACATTATACACAGTTTATTAGTCTTCCCAGCGTTCCATAAAGAGAGGGTCTGTGTTAAGCATTCCATTCATAGCTCCCAACCTCGCAGCACACCCAGCGGTTACGCCACACAATGCCAAAAATATGTGCCTCAAAGAAACACGAAAAGGCAAGACGCAGTCATTTTAAATGATTCTGATTCCCACTGCGAGTCTTTCTTATACGATATGTTCCTGGAAATGAGGAAAACAAAACAAACAAAAACCAGTGGATCTGATTATATCAATAATAATGCAGTATAAACGTTGCCTGAAAAAGAGCGGAGCTGCAACACAGGCTTTTAAAATGATTCATATTCAAACTTATATATTCCTTAAAATCCCAAGTACAATGAGAAAACAAGGGTATTAAAGGACACAACTCCAGCATAAAGTACCAACGAAATCTAAGTAAAAGCCACAAACTACAAACTGAAAATGACAAATACAGACACAAAATGGAGAACAAAAAGAGGTTTCTTATGTAGAACGTTAAACTAATACAGTACAGAGAGCCTGAAAACAATGTGCTGAATAATACAGGTCTGTTCAAATGACTCTGGATCCCAGCGGAGGGTTTCTATATTCAATAGGTGTATTCCTGAAAATGAGGAAGCACCGATAAAACAAAAACCCTATAGAAAAACAGGGGGCTTCCATTCTATAGAATAAAAACACAGTTAAACAGAGCCCAGAAAAGCTCAGTAATCTGTGAATCTGTTCTCCTTTGCTGCTGCCAGGTTAAACAAGCTCATTACAAAACAAGCTGCTCTCATCATCACTTACATAACACTGCACTCAATTTACAACTCGGATCTGTTTTTAAACACACAGCCTCCTCAAACGAATGCAATAAAACCAAAAAATAAACGTCTGAATGTGAATGTATTTTGAGCGGTGAGTTAAACTATTGTCACACACTATCTATCTATCTATATATGTTTCTAAGAGTGTGTTCAGAGGACTGGAAATGTTAAATGTGATGTGGAGGAGGGAGGCTGGGAGACTGAAGCCTTTCAGACGGATTTAAAGAGCCCATCCCCCTCGTTTCCACTCCTCTCTCAACTCACTCAAGCAAACACTCATTTCAGCAGAGGCCACTAAAGCCCTTCAGTCCTGACTTTTCCTGACCCAACTTTATTCTGCTGACCACACAATGTTACCTAGGCTTTGCCGGGCCGGCCTTGAAGAGAGGTTAATGAAACAGAGACTGATTCAGTTTAATGTAATCTTCATAAATCATGTGGGTTTTTTTTTTTAACTAATAAATGTCTGATTTAAAAACCTATTTTATTTGAAATAATCAAAGCCTTGTTTGTGACTATTTCATCACGTTCATTGATGTCTTTAAAAGGTGCTCTGTGACACGAGCAGTGCATTGTTGCACAAACACTACAATAGGTGTGGGGCTGGGAAAATGCCATCGCTGTTATTCAGCTTTATGTTAATCTCATGCACGAAACACGCCTCTGAGTAACTGAAATGTTAATTATTTCCATATTTCTTAGAGGGAAGTAGGTGTTACACAAACACCCGGGCCTATACTTCACTGTAAGAGTCTTAAACATAGCATTTTGTTAATGTGGTCACAGTTGCAGAACCACATTCTTCACACACACACACACACACACAGCCAGTCCAACAGTCCCAAATACAAAAAACAAACATTCACAAGCTCTTAAACCAGGGTTTTTTTTCAAAGAAGCAATGCCATTTTTACCACAGTTGTTTGAACCATAAAATAGTTATTATTTTGACTCTTTTCTGTAAAGTTCCCAGCTTCATAAATCAATTTCACTTCCATGGGGAGGCCATGTTTAAAACAGTTAGTCTTTATGATGAATGTAGGCCACGAGGTGGGAGTATAGCAGTGAAAAGTCATCACTGGAGATGACTGATAGATTCCTCCTGTAAATGTGAAGATATAGCCTTTACCTAAACCAGGAGGAGATCTCTCACTCAGCTTTGCGTTCAGAAGTTTTCGGCTGATGAAGACGTAGCCACAAGGACAGGATTTACACGCTACAGGAATCTGAGCCAGAGAGAAACACAAACATTACCACGCTCTCCTAACATTACAGCACTTCATTTCAGTCTTAAAGTCCCCCTCCGGTCACTGATTAATCCCCAAAACTCCTCTCTGTTCAGACACACACACACACATTATTTCTAAGAAAATAAAATCCCATAAAATGGCTTAGTTCCCACCTCTCCCTCCTCTTCCCATTCCTCTCACACTGCATCTCAATATAACCCCGGCCCCTTAATTTGACAGGAACAGTTACATAGGTTTGTGACATATGAAACCCCATTCGTCTGAATCTGTTTTTGAGACGGTGTCTGGAACGCTGTCGTCTAAAATGCAGAGCCAAACGCTCCTCAAAAACACAGGAATGTGGACTACCATTAAACCCTCAGTGTTTTTGAACCAAATATTGCACATTATATTGTATCATTTCTATAAATTGTGGAATGTTTTAAGTAAAAATGCTAACATCCCTTTATTTAGGTGTCAAAGATACATATCTAACAGGGTATAAATGTCTAAGAGGGTGTAAATATAATATCACTGTGTATTTGTATGTATCCTGTAACAGTGACCATAATATGGGCCATCATATGAGGTTTTGTTTCTACACTGACTGTCTCTCTCTCTCTCTCTCTCTCCACCCCACTAACTCATACCCTCCCTCTCTCTCTCTCTCCTTCCCTCTCTCCCTCTCTCCTGTTACTGTTGTGACAAAACCAAAATGGTAGCTTTACAGGAGAAAGGGAAAAAAATGCTCTTAACCTGTAATAGAAGTTAATGGATTATGAAAGTTAAAAGACACCCCCCCCCCCCCACCCAAGTCTGAGTCATTTCTATTTATCCATTCATTGTGAAACAGGGACACGCTCTTAAGGCCCTTTGGCATTGATAAATAATATAATGAAATAAACAACAGAAACTGAGATAGAATATGCTATGAGCGTGTCATGATATAGGCCAATACTTCATTACACGTACATACATGCCTATCCCACATGTTATACAGACAGTACACACAGGCGTAAAATACATTATAATAAGCATGTCATAGAAAAATAAGTAAAGATGGCAGGTCAGTATTAAAATACAAATGTATGTATTAACAAATGCTCTGTACATTCAGTGGAAAATGTATTTAATATATTCATCTGCATATGTTACGTTAACAGTTGAACATATTGTACATTATATATATATTTTTTTCTTTTGTATTTCAATTGTTATATATATTTGGGTTATATTGTACAACATGTAAACATCCAGCAGTATATTAAGCAGTCTAATCCTCTACTGTGTTTATGAAATTACAGCATAAAATAATAAAAGCTCTATATCAATCTATAAGAGCACTGTAATATATCTAATCACTAATATCTAATAAATATCTTACAGTCTGAGAGCTGCTAGAGGAGACAGCTGAATTAATGCTGTTAAGAAAATAAAGCAACAGCACTTTTTACCTCAGCTTTACCGAGTTATATTTAGACCAAAACAAAGAGCAGATGTTTTAAAGAGCTAAAAATATCATATTAATGCCCTATAACATTACTTAAGCTTCGGAATTGCATTACTGCAATGAACTCATACTGAATACAAATGAAAGTCAGGCCCATTTCACCAGTATTTTAATCGAATTTTCTGGTCCACCTTAAATGCCGTTACAGCCCCATACAACTGCAGCGTTATTTAAGGTGGACCGGAAAATTCCAAATAAGAAGCTGGCGAACAGTGCAGCCAACTTCAGTATTGCGAATATATACTTCAAAAATGATATTTTGACAATTAAAATAGGCTTTAAAAGGGCCGTAATTGTTTAAATACAGCCAACATTAATCGCTTTGAGATTCAGGTACGTGTATTATAAAGATATTCAACCTATTTCGCTACATTTTACTTCTTTTTAGGCTAATTTGTCTTATTGTGTTCTATGGAAAATGTAAATAAATGAGTTAAATAAGGAAAAACATACCAGAAAATGCTAAGCAGTTTAACATTATAATCAATACTGGGAGATATTAGATATATAGACCAGATTTACTAAATTAAAAATGATTTATCTGGTCAATATTATTTTTATTTATTTATATAATGGATATTTATAGATATTACATTTTATATCAGAGACGAGAGATATCTGGGAGTGCATTAAAGGTCCTGTCAACACAACTTTACAATTTAACTGTCCATAAACATTAATATTAAAATTAAAACCGAAAATAATAGTAATTGTTAATAATAATAATAATTACTTACCTGTTGGTCACATTCTGGACAAGATTTAGTGGCCATTTTCACTTTCTTCACTTTATTTGTAGACATGATTAAAAGTAAGTCCAGTCTTTATGTCTCTTTCTTTTTCTTGTGTGTGTGTGTGTGTGTGTTGCAGGCTTTGCTTCAACACACACACACTCACATCACACACAGAGATACACTCTCTCTCACCCACACTCCACCAACACTAACACCAATTCCACACTCACTCACTCACACACACACTCAAACACACACACACTCACTCAAACACACGTACAGACACACACACACACACACACACACACACACACTCAAACCATATGAAATCTAAACTCCAAACGCTTTCCCATTCTTTTCAACTGCGCATGCGCCCTGCGCACATGTGTCGTTTACCATCAAGTCGACTCTTTTAACCGACTCATTTGCGTGAGAGCTGAATCTCTTTGAAAAAAGAACACTGTTGTCTCAGGTAAATTAAAGGGACCTATGAGGAAACCTTGAAATGCCTCCACTTCTCTAAAACAAAATGAAATAAGTGGGATGGTGAATAATGCAGAATGTACATTCATGTCCAGAGCTGTGTTTGAATTGTAAACTGCATTAAAACTTTAAAGTCCTTCATCTTTCCAATAGGAAAAGAGCTTATAAGAAAGTTCCTATTAAACAATTCTCAGATCTCAGCTCATTTATCTAGCTAACTGAGCAATCTTGTTGTGTGGAATACCCCCCTGATTGGCTGCTTCATTGTTTATTGTGTTTTTCTCAATGTCACAACAATAAAAAATAAAATATATAAAACAATCTCAATCTGAATTTGCAACTTAGTTTCCTTCTACGAGCGGTACATCATAGTTTTGAAACTATTAGTCATTTCATACTACACCAGACAGAAAATAATTTAAAATGAATGGAAGACAACATCACTAAGATGATTCAGATAAAAAAAAAAAAATAAGCCGCTGAATGAGGATTCATTTGAGAGCCGACTCCAAAGAATCGACTCTACCGTCATTGCTTCCTTGTGTTAGCCGCACTGGGCATGCGCACTGCGGCACTCAGGCATCACGTGGTGGAAGAACAATAAAGAAAAATAATACATGTAAAAGAAAAAAGAAATTCATGTTTCACAGTTGTTATTTAAACACGGCTTGGTAACAGTTTGATGATAGGCTCAGTGCCATGTGTTTGTTTGTGATTTATTACAATAATAACAGTTATAATAATATAAGAAGACTGGGACTACAGCTCGTGCATTTTTTCATTTGTGTGTGTGTGTGTGTGTGTGTGTGTTCTTTGTGTTCCCAGGAAGTTGTTGAAAACATGAACATTTTCACGTTGTTAAGGCACTGCTCTTCAGAAGAAAAATATAACTCCCCCATCTCCATTCTCCACAAACAACACACCATTAAACACTGCAGCTTTTATTAGAAAAAATAAAACACAAACACAAACAAATAAAAACAGTAAACACAGCGGTAAAATAAACCAACACAAAAACACCAAATATGAGAGGAAACTAGATCCTTTTAAAAATAAACTAGATTCTATAAAACTGATAATTTACACAAAGGCTCCAGGTTTGTGTGAATCTTATTGCAGGAGGTTGATAAATGTTTTAAATTTAGTTTAGCAGCTTAAACATATGTATAAACATTTCACACAAATGTAGATTACTTCAGAAACATACATTTTTCAAATAATTTCAGTCATTTGTAAATTTAAATAAAAATATTAACTGGAAAAGCGGTTAAAGATAATGAATGAATGAATGAATGAATGAACATCCTCTAAATACATTTCAAGTTGAATAGTGTCCGAGATAAAGCCAAAGTCTTTGAGAACTGTGTAACAGCAGGGCCACATGGAAAAGGCTGAAACTTAAAAAGAGGAGGAAGTTCATAGTACAAATAGCTGAATAAATCAAGGGTGTCATAATAAAAGGCGTGCCATCCAATCAGCTACAGATGTTTAAAAATAGACTTAGAAATGCAAAATAATCAGTGTTTTTGAATTATTGTTTACGTCCTCGTGTTATAGAGAAATAAAAAAGAAGAAGCTGTGTGAGATCTGTATCTTTGTCACCTCTGAGTATGACTCAGTGGAGGGGTTTTATCAGATAAAATGCCTGTGTATGAGAACAACTTTAAAAATATGATATTTCTAGAGAATGTTGTAAATTAGTTTATGGATTTGCACAGTGTGTAAACTGAAATTACTCACATTTATTTAAAAATATATTATATATACTCATTTCTAACATGAGGTCATTGTAGTTGTAAGTCCATTTGTCCACCAGAGGGCAATGTTTCATTATTCTCTGAAGCAGCTCGGCAAACCTGCTGAGTGTGCATAGCTACTGTAAACCCATTTTCATTTGATTATTTTAGAAAAAGTCCATGTATACAAACCAGTGTGTGTGTGTGTGTGTGTGTGTACAAAAATTGTACATCCAGTATACATTATGTGTACTCCATTCACAATCCTGGGCTACATGATGTAGCGTAGTTACCCCAAGTTCAGGCCACTTTAATCACAATATTGGAAATCTTAGCTAACTCTAAATAAATAGAAGTACTTTACTCACTCCAATCAACATTTTTCAGGAGTCAAATGTGTGTAGATTAATGTCCAAGACTTCCTTTACTTTGAAAGAAAATATGTTTTTAGATACAAACGCTTTTGTTTAAGTAGGTGCCAATACTGCTAAGATTATTAGCGCCCCCTAGCTTCGGCCACATCCCCTGCTTGTGACAGTCAAACGAGACCGTTGCTACCACATTCAGTGGTTTTGAGAGGTTCACAATGAGATAACGTTTGTCCTGTGTTGGTATCCGTACTCTACATGTAAGGGTTAAAATGGCGGTAGATGTTCCCCTCAGAGAAAAGGAAGCTAAGCTAACTTTTACACTGAGGGAAATATGTCGCGAAATGGAAATGTGTTGTTTTCCACATGCAGATTTGCACACAACTAATTACATCACTGTTAGAGATACTTAAATATTGTTTAGATGTGTGATTTCTTGCAAGACTGATGTTTAAATGCCCTACTAAGGCTTGATCTTACGTTTTATCGTTTTACCCAATGCGACTGGTGAAAAGAGAGAGCGGAACTGCACCATATACAGCAGTGGCCCGAATTGGGGGAAACACTGATAGTTATGATGTTATATATACACAATACAGCCATAACATTAAAAATTACCACTTATTATTATATTATTGTATTTATCCTCATTGCCCAGTAAACCCAGGTACGCTTTGGATTCACCGCGAACCTGCTCAGTGTGAAGTAATTACAGGTGAATGTATGAACTTCATTCATTCGTTCATTGTCTGTAACCCTTATCCAGTTCAGGGTTGCGGTGGGTCTGGAGCCTACCTGGAATCATTGGGCACAAGGCGGGAATACACCCTGGAGGGGGCGCCAGTCCTTCACAGTGCAACACACACACACACACTTACGGACACTTTTGAGTCGCCAATCCACCTAAACAACGGAGCACCTGGAGGAAACCCACACAGACACAGGGAAAACACACCACACTCCTCACAGACAGTCACCCGGAGGAAACCCACACAGACACAGGGAAAACACACCACACTCCTCACAGACAGTCACCCGGAGGAAACCCACGCTGACACAGGGAAAACACACCACACTCCTCAAAGACAGTCACCTGGAGGAAACCCACGCAGACACAGGGAGAACACACCACACTCCTCACAGACAGTCACCTGGAGGAAACCCACGCAGACACAGGGAGAAAACACCACACTCCTCACAGACAGTCACCCGGAGGAAACCCACGCTGACACAGGGAAAACACACCACACTCCTCAAAGACAGTCACCTGGAGGAAACCCACACAGACACAGGGAAAACACACCACACTCCTCACAGACAGTCACCCGGAGGAAACCCACGCTGACACAGGGAAAACACACCACACTCCTCAAAGACAGTCACCTGGAGGAAACCCACGCAGACACAGGGAGAACACACCACACTCCTCACAGACAGTCACCTGGAGGAAACCCACGCAGACACAGGGAGAAAACACCACACTCCTCACAGACAGTCACCCGGAGGAAACCCACGCTGACACAGGGAAAACACACCACACTCCTCAAAGACAGTCACCTGGAGGAAACCCACGCAGACACAGGGAGAACACACCACACTCCTCACAGACAGTCACCTGGAGGAAACCCACGCAGACACAGGGAGAACACACCACACTCCTCACAGACAGTCACCTGGAGGAAACCCACGCAGACACAGGGAGAACACACCACACTCCTCACAGACAGTCACCTGGAGGAAACCCACGCAGACACAGGGAGAAAACACCACACTCCACACAGACAGTCACCTGGAGGAAACCCACGCAGACACAGGGAGAACACACCACACTCCTCACAGACAGTCACCCGGAAGAAAACCACGCAGACACAGAGAGAACACACCAACTCCTCACAACCGGACAGTCACCCGGAGCAGGAATCAAACCCACAACCTCCAGGTCCCTGGAGCTGTGTGACTGCGACACAACCTGCTGCGCCACGGTGTCGCCCAATGTATGAACTTGCTACTCAATTTTCATTTATTTATTTAATTTTAAGTGCATGTCAGAACTAGCAGTTGCTAGGGTAACAACATAGTAACATCAAGGGGTCCATTTTGGAAACACCAACTATATCCTAGGAACCACCTGGGACCCCATAGCGCCTACCTAGAGCAACACTTACAACCTCCTGGATTTCCAAAGCAACCACCTGCTAGGCTTGGAACACTAGGTAAGATTTGATATTTTGGCTCATGGGTGCCCCCTACAGTGGCATAGTGTTATTCACTTTAACAGCACTGCCCTAAGGGCAAGTGGGCTTGGTTTGTATATCCACCTCCAAAAGTTAGAGTGCAGTTTCAGCAGTGCCGAGCCCAGAGAAACAATGACAGAGGCTCTGTTCTCCCTGTGACTGCTCAGTGGAGCGTCATAATGATTTTGAAATTGTGAAATTTTACAAAAATACATAACTGTGTTTGTTCTTTCCTTCTCGGCATATTTCTCTCATCTACTTCAGTAACACTGCATTAATTTGTTCAGGGGAGCCACCCTCCTCAGCTCCAGCTGATGAAACTCTATCCAGCAGTGACGCGCCCCTCTCCGCGGCGCGCTGTGGAATTGTGGGTAATGTAGTCCTTTGCCCATTACTACACCGAGGAAGGTAAATGGATTCCTCTAAGCCCAGGGACTACATTACCCATGATAGAGAAGTGTACTTTCACTTGGCTCGAGCTGATGAAAGGCGGATAGAGTGAGTGTGGGAGTGTGTGTGCGTGAGTGCCGCCTGTGCAGTGTGTTACACACACTCTGGAGGCTTGGCTTGTCTTGGCTCGGCTCGGTGCGCTGGACGCATCCCTGGAAAAGCAGAATAAGTCCTGAAGTGCAGTTGTTTTGTAGAGTATTAAAGCCTCAGTGATGTACAGACTACAGTCGGTAGCCACACGCTCGGTCATGGCCGCGGTGCTGGACCCGTGCCCCGCTCCAGTGGCGGTGGACCGGCGGCCGAACCGCGCCGTTCCCAGGCTCTCCCACGCCGGGGTGAAGCGCTCCAGCGCCGCCGCCGGAGCTCCGGCCGTGCGTAGCGGGAAGATCCGAGAGAGGAGCCTGAACATGGAGACCCTCAACCCGCAGGTCCGGGCGCTGGAGTATGCGGTCCGGGGACCCATCGTCATTAAAGCCGCGGAGATAGAGAGGAGTTTGCAGGAGGTGAGTAACAGTTACACCTGCGTCTTAATGCGGTATCTGTGGTGCAGGACTTCTCAGTTTAGCCGGATAACTTAAGCCTAAAGTCCACCCTGTCCCAGAACTGAGGGGTGTTTGGGTTTGGACAGTCCATTCTGCTGGATGTCTTAAAGAGACTCTCCTCTGTATGAGCTTGATTCTTAGGCTTAAGTTATCTGACTAACCTAGTGATAGTTGTCAGGAGAGTGTTTGAACAAGTGGTTATCCCTTTTGTCTCAGACTTTGGGTTTAAGGAAACCAAAGGAACATCTGTGAACAGTGACTGTGTGGTTGAAACATTCTGTAATGGGACGAATGACAAAACACTAACAGGCATTAAAGGATGCATCTGCAATTCTGGGGAACTGCAGTTCTCCCTGTTTTGTTTACGTTTAGAAGCTCCATATTTTTTAAGTGGGGGGAAAACCCTGAAGTGTAACTTGCCACCTTAATTACCACAGACACACAAGAATTGTATTAATTTTGTAGCATTTTCTGTCTGTGTACACTTTCATGGTCAATGTTACCCACCTATGCAGCTGGAATAAAGTTTGGAGGTCTCTCTACTGTTTGTCAGTTCTGTGTTTTTTATTTTTTTGCTTGTGTACTGACATTAGAGCTTCATAAACACATTAGACCAGTTTCCAGCACAAACTAGAGAGCAGCGAATGGTGAGGAAACATCTGAATTTAATGAAAAGTGTTTTTTGATTCCTATCCTGAATGTTGCCTTTAAGGATGTTCTAGATGTCATCAACTCATTTCCATTGTAATGTTTGTAAAGAATACACACAGCTGACCCTGTGAACTATTAACCTCTTCAACCCATAATGCCCAAATCCTCTGTTTTTACTCAGGGTGTGGGGGTCAGACACGCTTATAAAGTGTTTAACGTTCAAGGAGATGGTAAAGAAAGTGTCTAAACTGAGCAGAAAAGGCCTGGGTACGTTTTCTCTCTAGTGCTGTGTGATTTTAAGATCCTTCACGTTAATATATGGGGATTAGTGGCCGTACGAAAGCATGTGGGTGTGTGAATATGGCCTTTCCTTGTTTTATAAATATGTCTTTATATACGTTTGTGAGTGAGAGTCACACACACATTCCCTTGAGCCTAGTTTAATACCTACACATTTCAACAAGACAGATCTGACCTGAACTGACCTGGAGTCAGACCTGGAGCTTCAGGAGGAGCTGGGCTGGTCATCTGGGTACACAGTGGTGAGAGACCGACGACAGGGCGAACAAGAAAGAAATTGTTGATGCGCTGACCTACATCCAGCAACACTTATCAAAACAAGCCAATGAAGCGACTGACGCTGACAGGACGAAAGTTTCACTTCTCGCTGTAGAGTGGGTTTTTACCCGGGAGGCTTCAGTGGGAGCAGATAATGGGGCAGAAATGTGACCTCACAATAGCTAGAGACTTGGTGCTGCAGAGTGTCCATCACAATATTTCGTTTTTCCAAGGTTTGTGGACGAAAGGCTTAGACGGGATATGAAAAAAGAGCCACATTGCCACGCACACGTAATAATTCAACATTTAATCGATTTTAGAACAAGTCTATTCTCTCAAATAAGGCATTTTCATTGTTTTAAACGTTGAAGTGTTAAACAGATATTCAGTTTTGAAAGCATGCCCCTCGAGCTTTTCTCTCTGCGATCATTCTGACAGATGGTAATACTGTACAGGAAGTGTAGGGGGCGATATGGCTTCTGTTTAGCTGAAAGGAGAAGTTGCTTCTCGCTTATTTGATGAATAAATGTTTCATTTACAGTTCTACAGCCTTCCCCTGAATTCCCAGTGTATGAACTTCCCTGTGTGCTTTCAGAGAAAGAATTACTTTCCGCTCTGTTTACATTTATCTGTCGTGACGCAAATAATGGAAAAGTTACTTGAGGACAGCAACGATTGAAAAGGTTTTAAAGGTTCAAGCAGAAGCCCTCAGGGCAAGTCTTGAGCTGACACACACACACACACACACACACACACACACAGACTGTGACTGTGTTCATTGGTAATTGCTAGATTTCTTCTAACCAAGAGATAAATAATATCACTGGTTAAGGAAACATGGTTGAGTCACCTGATTGGTTAAAGTCTGCCGAGCCCTTTTGGCAAGAGAAGTGGTAGCAGCTCAGCGTGTTTCACAGACGACTGATAAAGCTTACATTTACTTTATCAAAGACTTAACCATATTAATAATCATAATAACTAATGTTACTTTGAAATAGCTGAAGCAGGGACGTTTTCCAGCCTGCTGCCTGTGAACTGAAGGCACCCAGAACTCATCTGAAGTAAATTTCCTGGTGGATTCCAGTGACTATCAAGTGTTTCTTCATAGCAAAGTTGCTGCTGTTGTGTATACTCCATTGTTGCTACACCTTGGGCAGTATGTCGACCTGGGGAATAAGAACAGGAGTTATGAGATTGGATATTAATATTATAGCCTGGTGTTTGAATTCTGAGCAGTTGAATGTCCAATAACACATCAGATTTTCAAAGGAGTGTTGTCTTATTTAGATTTTACTCATGGGACAATGCTGTCTCTAAATCTTTACAAATATATAAACCCCTAAAGGGAACGTCCAGGGTGAAGAGTCGTCGTTCAGACGCTAAAAGGTTAAATCTACACCGCACGGACATTTAACTGTAAATCTACATCCAAAATAAAATATTAAAATGCAACACTGGGATTTCTTTGCTCTTATGATTTCTGTTCCTTGAATTTCCTCTAAAATGTTGTGGATAAAACTGCAGTATGATGTTCTCTGGCAGCTCCTGTCAATGGGGATTCATTTATACACCGCAAAGAGGAGATTGGTTTATTTTTGTATTCGGTAAGTTATCCTAGCGCCGTGAAGACGTTTCGAGTTACTGTTTATTTCACTGAGCTCTGAATGTGAAGGCAGTTAAAATGTATTTGAGTCGACTTGCAGTAAGTGGAAGGTTCTGAAAGACACTTCGGATATAAAATAAATGCTTTTGTGTTGTGGGATAATAACAGCACCTGCTGTCTGTGTGTGTTTAGAGTGCTATGAATACGCAGTGGCTCCTCAGGACAGGTTTTGGGTGATGTGTGTAATTTGAGTGAAGCCTGTAATTTGTGCGCAACAAAACTGTTTACAAGACGATTCCAGACCACTGTGACGTTAAGTGAGTGGTTTAGCGTTCTCAGTTAATGGGTTTAAGGCATTCAAGTTAAGACTGAGGACAATGCAGATACATTAAAGAGAACTCAAGGTGTTTCTCAGAGTTCTTATATTTTCTATACAGACTTGATTACAGGCACAAGCTAAGGAGCTGTGTGGTAAGTGAAGGGTTAATTGGATACGTGTTTGCTGATGATTCTCTCTGTATTTTCTAACAGGGAGATAAAAAGCCCTTCACTGAGGTCATCAAAGCCAACATCGGGGATGCCCACGCCATGGGACAGCAACCAATCACGTTCCTCCGACAGGTCAGTGAGGGGTGTGGCAGGGTGGGTGTGTTTGTTCTGGAAACTTGGGGACAATGAGGACAACGATGTGCTTTGCGCTTTCTCCAGTCCAAAAACACACGTTGGTAGGTGGATTGGCGACTTAAAAATGTCCGTAGGTGTGAGCGAGTGTGTGTCGCCCTGTGAAGGACATGCGCCTCCTCCAGGGTGTGTTCCCACCTTGTGCCCAGTGATTCCGGGTAGACTCCAGACCCACCGCGGCCCTGAACTGGATAAGGGTTACAGACAATGAATGAATGAATTATGATTTTTAATTATGGAAATTTATGGTTTTTGATTTTTAATTTAAATACTGAACCCAATAAAGAACAAATACACTTTCAAGAAATTTCAGACACAGGTTAAAATATTTGTGCTTGAAAGTCCAGATTGAAGCACACTTTATCCCAGATGAAGGTCGCAGGCCGCCGTTTCCCAGATAACTTTAACTCTACTCTCAAACTCTAATTTATTTGTTTATCTGATAAAACACGAGGGGACAGTGGAGTCTACAACTGTCTCTAAAATTCAGTTTCAACCCTCGCAGCAAGAGATGGGCCAGTAGTTTGTGGAAGAAGATGAAAGACAAAAAAAACCCAGTTGTGTTGCACAGATCTTTAACAGCTGTTCGTATTCAGTTTGATCTTTTTCATCGCTGCCTAATGCTGCTAAATCAGCCTCGGCCATCACCTGTTAACTGTGTGAAAAACCTAGAATTGGATACCAACCCTAACCCTAGTCTCAACCTCAGACGCTCCGCCCACAAGGAGGCGGAGAGTCTGATACCTTCAGCCTGTTAATCTGCATTCTATCAGCTGCATTTGGATTGGCTCTCTGTACATTTGCATATCCGCATTTCCATGTATGGTTTTGTACTGGCTCTGGTATTGGTCCAACGTGAATCAAACACTGCCGCCTCCTACGCGTCATGCCAAAAATAGCACACGTGTGATTGGTCGTATTCCTTTTCCTACAGTAGTAGACGGTGCTTGGCCACGTTAAGTATCAGATTCTCCTGAGAGAGACTGTCAATGCGAGACTGTCCTATCCATAACAACTTTGAGAAGCTTTTCGTTTATTTTCTTCTAGAGCTGGAAAAATATACATACATTTATTTAAGAATTATTCTTGTTAGATATTAAATGTGTTGTATATTTGTAGTTCATTATTGTAAGTTTTAAAACATGGCACTAAGTGTTAAATCAGTGTTCTTGCGTTTCTCACCTCGCCAATTTCTACCCTGTTCCTTTTGTCCGATAAGAGCCTGTTGATGTTATTCTAGCTACAGTGTGATATGCCCCAGAACGAAGAGGCCTTTGTTGATGCTGATGTGGACAGTGCACATTCCTGTTGAAGATGACCCTTTTGTAATTACAGTTTGTGTGGTCAGCTTTGCCACAAAGTGTTGATCTAGGCTTTCGCTGACAGAACAAAAGACTTCACTGGATGAACTCTGTCTCTGTGCCTGTTTTATCTGGTGCAGTTCACGTGGAAATAAATATTCCAGACAGGCCCCAGTTTCCTCCCGTTAAACTTGTGATTAGAATCAAGAGAAGGAGTTCAGATGATGCTCTGGGAAAGCGTTTCTCAGCCCGGGTCCTGAAGGCCAAGTCCTTTCAGAGTCCAGTGAGAGTGATAAAGCAGGGAAACCACTATAAGGGCGTGTTCACACTTGAGCCGAATGTTCGAGTTCACACCCAGGACTGATTCTGCTCTCCTTTGAGCAACTCCACACATCTACATTTGGCAGGAAGAAACTTCGATTTGCTGCTTTTTATTACTTGGATACATTTCCTCAAGCGGTGAGCAACAGCACTTTTGGGAAGCAGAGCGTTTCACCTGTAAACAAAGAGGTGTTCTCGTGAGAACATGAAAGCCATTGTGAGACGTGGCTCAATATTCTCAGTCCATGTTCAAAAGTGCTCTGGACCATTCCTGGGCTCACAACAGCTTTCATACTTGACCAAGGAGTGGGCAGCCGTGGCCTAATGGTTAGAGAAGAGGGCTTAGGGCTGAAAGATCATTGGTTTGATTCCCACGAGCGGCAGGAAAATTGGGGGCGGTGGGAGAGAAGGAACAGCACTGTCCTCCTCCTCAATCCACGGCTCAGGGGCCCTTGAGCAAGGCACCGAACCCACAACTGCTCCCCGGGCTCCAGGGATGTCTGCCCCCCATGTTTGTGGTTGCCAGATCCACTGACTAGTTTTCTTGAGTCCTAACTAGGGCTGTGCCGTATTGTATCGTGTGCAATAATATCGCAGTTTTTTTTTAAACATTATCGTGATATTCTGACTTGCTCACATAATGACGTCATGCGTTTACATGTAATACAGCATACATATAAATATATAAATATCAATAAATTTTTTTAAACACTGTCAGAATCTTAGTGTTGGTTATGGATTAAAAGTTACGGTTGTTTACAAAATAAGCAAATGTTTATACATTTAATTGTTTCTTCTGAATGTTTGAAATTGCTACATTTGCACTAAAATTTAATTTAAATAAAAGATATATTATCAATTTAATGTAATTAATACTAATATAACATTTTGTTATAATAGTGTTTTCTTTAAATAACAATAATTTTCAGTTTTTTTTTTTTTTTTTTTTTTTTTTCATATCGCCACGAATATCGTTATCGCCAAAATACCCTGAAATATCGTGATATTATTTTAGGGCCGTATCGCCCGCCCCTAATCCTAACTCCTGAGTCTGAGTAGGGAGGATTTATCAGTTTATCATTCGTAGTGGACAGTTGTTATTTAGCTGGCTTACTGAACTTCTGCTTAGTTGAATATCCCCTGGTTGTTTAAGGTCATTAGGAGTGATATCCAGTGTACGTTAATGGCCCCATGAGATCATAAACTCTCATGATCTCTGGCCAAGGGAAAAGAAGGACCTGAAAAGACAAACGGCACGGTTTCTCACGCACTCACTCAAGTTCAAATTCACAAAGAGGCTGTTGTGCATCAGTGACACCTTACATCAATGTTAATGCATTTAATGAAAAGTTTAGTAAAGCATCCTAGTTTCCACTGTCACTGTCGTATACATCTCATCTCCTCCTGTAAGTCGACTACTGGATGTGGAGAATGAAAACTGTGACTGCGTATGTGCTGTAGACGTTCAATTAAATAAAACGGATAGTGATTATTGGCATCGCTTTGAATTAAGACTGCATTTAAATATCTGTTTATTACATGGTTATTAATTATGTTTTAAACACATTAATAATAATAATAATACTCAATACAGGAATAGGAAGCACGTCAGTGACCTCTCGTGTCTAATACAAAGTGTCAGAGAACTTATAGAAAATGTCGAGGTAAAGAATAAACTCAGACCTGAGAATGAGAGCCATTTCACAGGTTATGTTTAATGTATAAAAAGAAAACACACTATGTAAGTGTTATTTGATTCATCAATAATGTGCTGGAGCTGAGGGACTGAATGCTGACTGATGGAGAAGATGAAGTGAGTGTCCAGAGATCTGAGGGTTAACTGTGGAGATTGGTGTGGGTTCACTATTTGGCAAAAAAAAACAGGTCACTGTTGCCCTTTCTTTGTGTGTTATAACTGATTATTAACTAGACTTTTAATATCTATTTAATAACCACTAAAAAACAGACTGTAAACACTATATAAACCTTCATTTATTCTTATTCTAAAGTGGTTCCATGACGCATTTTGTGCTGGAAATGGTCATTTTATTTCATACCGTTTTCCCTGAAAGTTGATGGAAACGAAACTGTTGGTGGTAGTGTTACTGAAGGTGTATGGTATTGTGATGTACTGTGTTATTAGAGGTGTTTACTGTACTGTGTCCTGAGTATTGAAGGTGTTTACTCTACTGTCTGCAGGTGGTGGCTCTCTGCACTTTCCCTGAGCTAATGGACAGTCCCAGTTTTCCAGATGACGCCAAATGGAGAGCACGGCGCATCCTGCAGGGCTGCAGTGGACAGAGCCTTGGTGTGTGTGTGTGTGTGTGTGTATGTCATCTGTGTCAGTGTTGAGAGTTTGATAGTCTAGTTTTCCGCATTTCACCAAAACCATGAATCTCCAAAATAGCAATTTTATAAAAGAATATGTTCGTGTAAAATTACTAAACCATCGCTGTCCAATTAAAAACACCTCTCCAAAAAGCTAACTTTTCAGAAACAGGAGAAGACTATTTCTCAGAGGGTAACAGTAAAAATGGACGTGTGTTTTTTAAACAGTAAATATTCATAAACACAGATCCATGTCCACCTCCGTGTGACCACAGCCCTGCAGCGTATTCTCCTCCAACACCGACCCCCGCTGTGAATCAGTGTCTCAGCGAAAGCAGAGTGTATCATCACTGAACTACATCCACATCACCGTGTTTAACCCTTACTGTGATTCATTATAGTCACGCTGCTCTAAAATCTCACGTGAGTAAACGTGAGATCAGCCGTTAACTTTAGCGCAGACACTCGGACAGCGCCGGGAGAACGGGGGAGGGGGGAGATACGTGGTTTTGACTGACAGGCGAGAGACTGATTAAAGAAACGGTGTGATTTTTCAGCTTTTCGTTGGTCATTGTGATGTCAGCTGCTGGGAACAGACGGAGATTAACACCCACCTTTAACACGTGTAAAAAAGTGAAAACTGTTGAAAATGGAGGTGTTTTTAATCAAGGACTGTCCTTGTCCTTGGTGTTTAGCTGAGTGTAACCACAGTGGAGTCGGGTGGCAGAGTGTCTGAGGTCTCAGGAAATGGATACAGAAACAGTAGATAAAGACCAACTGCTCCAGCTCGGTCAGGGTCAGAGAGAGTTTTGTAGCAGTAAGTGTTTTACATTCTCTTCCTCTTGCTGACGTTCCTCTTCGCTCTCAGGGTCATACAGTGCGAGTCAGGGGGTGGACTGTATCCGGCAGGACGTCGCTGCACACATCGAGGCGAGAGACCAGGGAGTGCCGTCCAACTGGGAGAACATCTTCCTCACTACTGGAGCCAGCGATGGCATTATGGTACAAAGCTTTTGTTGTTGTGGTTGATATTGTTTTTTGAATTTCACAGCAGTTCTCCTGAATAAACACGATGTTGATTTTTCATAACCACGAGAAATGCATTGTTTCAAAGAAGGGTTTACCAGTGGTCAGGTACACGCCCTTAAAAAAAATCTGCAAACAGAGTCCCGGCATGTGCATGTTCATGCTGTGCAGAGTGAAATAAATCAGTAGAATGAAAGCTCCTTGCCTCCTGTCGCTGTAGAAATGATGCACAAGGAATCTGTCCTTTTGGAGGCGCTGTTTGTTTCTGTGTGAGTAAGGGAGCTTATTCAAGGTGTGGTTTGGACTGCCAGCAGCATCAGCATTTATTATTAAGTCCAAGACACAGCCTCTGGGTGTCTCGAACTGTACAGGTGTTTCAAACCCTTAACTCTGTAACTAGGAAGGAAGCATTAATGAAGGATAATGTCCTGTGGCGTACTGTAAAGATACAGCTTTGTGTCGTTTCTCAGAGCATGCTGCGGCTCCTGGTGTCTGGAGAAGGACGCTCTCGCACCGGAGTGATGATCCCTATCCCTCAGTATCCGCTCTACTCCGCCGCCATCGCAGAGATGGGAGCTGTGCAGGTCAATTATTATCTGGATGAGGACAACTGCTGGGCTTTAGATGTTAATGAGCTTCACAGAGCTTATCAGGCAGCAAAACAACACTGTCAACCCAGAGTGCTCTGCATCATCAACCCTGGAAACCCCACAGGTACCAGAGCACCTTTCAGACCGGATGCTAACAGTAACTAAGCAGACACTAACGTATCTTAAAGGCAGTGTGTGCACATGTTCTTCAGAGGTGTGGCACAGGTACAGGACGCAGGAAAGAACAGTGTTAAAGCAGCACTAGGTAGTATTTCTAACTTAAATCACTGAGATGGATTACTAACCAGTAAAACAGACTCTGTCGTCGCTTGTCCATGCTCAGCACTGCAGAAACTGCACTATGTGACTCTGAAGATGGGCAGAAGGCCAGCTCCCTGTCACTGTAAATGTGATTTACCCTCTGCAAGGAGTCCAGGAGCAAATATACCAACGCTTACCTAGTGCTGCTTTAAACCACGTCCTTTTTTTATTTACAGCATCTCGTATGTGGAATGAATATCAAATGAGCTGTGTGTGAGGCTGGAGATTGTAACCGGGATATTTCCCCTCTGCTCTGTGAAGGGTGTCAGTGTGAGTTATGTCCAGGTTTGATCCTCTCCCTGTCCCTCTGTAAATTCTCATCAGGTCAAGTCCAGAGTAATAAGTGTATAGAAGACGTGCTGCACTTTGCCTACGAGGAGAACCTGTTTGTGATGGCGGATGAGGTAATTTCCATCACCTCTTACAGGTTTACAGTAAGTGACAAAGAAGATAAAGCACCCCCTGTTTAATGTCCATCCACCAGGAGCTTTGTTTTCTTCCCTCACCCTTGACTGTGAACCTTTTTAGGCCTGACACTGTTTAATAAACTGTTTGCCTGAGGCCTGGTGTACGCTCTTATCCAGACTGAAGGGTTGGACAGCCGGGAGCTAGATCTTCTCCAGCCACTTGCGTAACTTTGGCCTCGCGTTTGAACGAAAAACCAGATGACTGCTGCGTGACGGCGGGTGTCATCACTGTCAGGACTTAAGCTTTGGAAACTTCACAGGGACACTGTAGAGACGCATGCTGTTTCTGTTCAGAGTCGTCTCGGATCCTTTTATCTTCGGGAATTAACTATAATATAAGTATAAAAATATACTGATTAAACAGTATTTAAAAATGAATCAGTAAAATACATCTGCTTTTCACAACATTTTCAAATGTGACCTGAGTGACCTGTACTTTCCAGCTCTTCTGGCTTTGAGTCGTAACGTGCAGCAGATGTGTGAATTCTCCTCATTTTTCAAACCATTTCCTGCATTTTCAAACCCTCTCAGATCTGTGTCTGCAGTTGGAGGAGGGTGAATGTAGGCTGTGAACCAAAGAGAGACTCTTTTCTGGTCGAAAGGGAAAGATTGACCACACTGATGTTACGGCTGAAAGATAATCACTGATAGAAATTAGTGAAGTTTAAAAATCACTCAGAAAGGTTTAGTTCTAGTCTACGTTTATTAAGAACGATGTAATAACGGGTTTTAAATGGAGTTATCTTCTGTAGCAGAGTTAAGATGTAGACGTCTACGTTGGAGGCCATTTGTAGAAAATGTGCTTTTTAAGTCAGTCATTTATAGATTAGAAACATTAGTTTATGTTCTTTAGCCACAAAACCAGTATTTTTTTTTAATTATTATAAGTATTTATATTCGATTTACCTCAACAATGGACAGAAAGTGCCCTTCCTGCAGCGACTAAAACACTTCTACCTTCATCAGTTTTAAAATAATTGAATACAGGGGTTCCTCGACTTACGACGTTGATCCGTTCCTTCGTCGCGTCGTAAACCGATTTTCGGTGTAAGTCGGAACATACGCACATACTGTACGTAAATAACACACTGTAAGCACTTATCCTATCCTCACACCTATCCTCCTCGGTCCCGAGCAGCGTAACCGTGTATTCTTCCGCCGCGCCGCGCACACCACACATGAAGTTCACGTTACGACGTTTATGACACAAAACCACTTAAGTCGAAACAAGGCTTTATACAGTAAATGGGAGATGTGTCGTAACCACGAAACATCGTAACTCTGGGTTGACGTAACCCGAGGACCTCCTGTATAGAGGCATTTTTAAATGTTATTTTTAACACTTTTCGTTATTTTTATTCTTGTTTCTTGTTTTAAGGACATTTGAAATGTTGTTTTATTTAGGGCTGTGTCAAATGGTTTGCAATAATATCATAATTTTTTTAAATAATTTTTCGTGGTGATATTCTGACTTGTTTACGTAGTGACGCCATGCGTTTAACGGTAATACGGCGTACTGTCTTTACATGAGTCATTTGACAAAGTGAAGTACGGTGTAAAGTGGCTCTGAGGTGGAAGGGTTTGCTCCAAAAAAAAAGGGAAGTGACAGAATATCAGATGTACAATAATCCATGGTATTATTATTACATATCTTTAATTTATTTAAATTTACTTTTTATCTTACTTTAATATATTTATTTTAATAAAATTAATACTAATTTTACATTTTTTTTTTGCAATAGCTTGTTCTTGAAATTAATAAAAGTATTTTTCAGCGTTTTGTTCGTATCGTCAAGAATATCGTTATCGCCAAAACTCTGAAATATTGTGATAGTCCTTTAGGGCCGTATCGCCCGCCCCTGGTTTTAGTTTGTTTCTTATCCTCTTTAACTCGGGTCTAATTTGGATTTTATTTTATTTTACTATTAATGTGTTTGATATTTATTTATTATTTTTTTTAATAGAAGGTCTTTGTAAGTGTCACTTATTTATGATGTTTATAGTATTAGTTTTACAGGGTATTGGGTGCATTAACCCCTGTTATTCTGGTCTTCTGCAGGTCTATCAGGAGAACATTTATGCTCAGGACTGTGAGTTCCACTCCTTTAAGAAGGTCCTGTATGAGATGGGTCCCGAGTACTTCACCAGCGTAGAGCTGGCCTCGTTCCACTCCACTTCCAAAGGTTACACTGGAGAGTGAGTCCAGCTGAGTCAGCTCCGCACTACAATTTCACCTACTCTCACCCCCACGACTCTGCTTTCACCGTCACCTCCTCCCTGCTCACCCTTACAGCCTCAAAACAACCTCGTTCTGGACACAGATTAACCCTTTAAACTGCTCCAGCTAAAAGTCTAGTAGCTACAATCACTTGCAGTATTCACTGAGTGCTTTACAGTGGTTTCCAAACCATTCCTAGGAGTTTCTGAATGATTTCTGGTAGTTGTTAAATAATTATTGGAATCATTGATCAATCAATGAATAACTGAAGGTAATAAATAGACCATTTGTAGTAGTTCCTGAAAAATTCATAATGGTTATTCAGTGATTCTTCTGAAGTATTGATTCACTCAGTGAATAATAGAAACAACTCCAGGTAGGTGCTAAATGATTTAAAGTAGATGGTAAGTCTTAGACTAATCACAGTAATCAGTAACTGAATGAGTTCAGTGAGGATTAATGTTTTTCAGGTCAGTTGTGGCACACACTGGAGTGTTTTCAGAGTCTGAGAGGAAGCCGTGTTCCTGGGGGTGAAACATTTCACTCAGATCAGGTTCACATGAGCAGATGAGACGAGGTCATGCGCAATTCCTGCGACAAATCGCTGACAAACTGGAATAACACCAGCGCGTCCCGGTCAGAAAAACAAGACCCAGAAGTTCTAACACTGTACAAACATGCAGCTCAGAATATAAACACCTAATAATAAACATAAAGGCCTGAGTTAGAGCAGGGCTCTACAGGGGTTAAGCTTGTACTTATTATTTAATCTGTTTGGTTAAAATTGAAAAAGGTCGATTATATAAGTGCCCTCCCCCCCCCCAAAAGGGAGTGCTCCCTTCTCCACAGCTCTGGCTTTTAACCAAACGTCTGTGACCTGCTTTGGTCCAAACCCCACGAGCCCCACAGCAGTGTTCTCCCCCTGTGTAAACAGCTATTAGTTTTTATAAGAAGGGGTAGAGTTGCTGGAAGCTGATTGCGACAATGTCCAGAGTTTACAGTGATACCTGATTAAACCTGATTAAAGTTTATAACGAACAGGTGGTTGTTTTGAACAGATGTCAGTTTTAAATAACACACTCCCACACGTTCCTTCAATTTTGCTGTTTGGTGAAATCATGTTTGGTTTTATGTAGTAAATAAAATGATAGGAAAAGGTTAAATTTACATTAGCGCAGAGGGTCTAGTGGAAAAACTAGATGTGCGTTTCAGACGTGTATAAAAACATGATCTTGGCTGGTGAGATGCATTTAAAGGTCATTTTCTGTCGTCTGGAAATGAGAGCTGACACAAAGCTGTGCTCCTCAGGTGTGGCTTCAGAGGAGGTTATATGGAGATCATTAACCTCGACCCGGAGGTAAAGGCCCAGCTGGTGAAGCTGCTGTCTGTCAGACTGTGTCCTCCAGTGGCTGGGCAGGCCGCTATGGATGTGATTGTGAATCCTCCACAGACGGATGAACCCTCGTTCGCTCAGTTCCACAAGGTCAGAACCGCAAAGAGAACGAGCTGCTTACATTACTGTTCCCAGCCGTCGGCAGACAGCGCTATCCACAGTGACTAATCTCACAGATGTAACTGCACGAGGACACACACTGCTATAGTGTTTCGTGCCTGAGCTGGGAATTGAACCCATTAACACACAACCTGTTGTAAATATTTCAGAGAAAAGGAGTTGAGAGATGGATTCATTTTAAAAACCTGTGCTAATACAATTTACATATCTACTTTAATAGTTTAAGTATTTGATGAGTGTTGATCTTCTGTGTTTTAACGTGCCGTACGTGCTGTGTTTAGGAGAAGGCCTCTGTGCTGAATGCTCTGGCAGATAAAGCCAAGCTGACAGAGGAGATCCTCAGCTCTGTGCCTGGAATCAAGTGTAATCCTGTCCAGGGAGCGATGTACGCCTTCCCCCGGATCTTCATCCCCCACAGAGCCGTAGAAGAGGCCAAGGTACGTCCTGGTGATGATCTAAACTAGGTCTTAGTACCTTTCTAAAGGAGGTATTTCTTAGCCTTCAACAAGTCTTCTTAATAGTGAACTTATCCTGTGCGTCCCTTACACACTGAAGCTCCCTGTACGTTTTTTGGGCTCTGTCCCATGTCTTATCTGAACAACCTCTTAAAAGTGCACACTTTTGTAACATCCTTGGAGCGTCAACAACAAGAGTGAGTTTTTTAAAGGGATCCGAAGATTGACAACAGAATTGGGACACATCCCCTTTAAGTGTGTGTATTTTTTTAACCTCCTAAATGTGCTGTGTTCAGACTCATGATCTTCAAAAACATTTGTACTTAATTTTAACAACAAAACAAAAATTATCCAACTTCAGTTTGTTTTTCTCTAAAGAGAAATTCTCTCAGAGCCCCTTTGTTGGAGAAAATGTGAGAAATGGCTCAAACTAAGGCTTTGAACACTTCTAAATGACTATAATTAGAGGGGTAAGGTTTCAAAAGTGAGATAAGAGTCAGGGAAAGTAGGGCAGCACACTGTCCAGAATCTGGAAAATAGGTGTGTTCCCTTGCCCTGGGGGTTCATTAATGTTATTAATTCATACACTGCTTATTCCCAACGACGTGATCTGATTGGTTGAAAAGTTCGAAATGAAGTGTTTACACAACAGTCTTCAACTGATCACTGGTGTTTGTTTTTGCTGCTGTAGACCATTATTACTTTTCTACTTTAGTACTTTACTAGTAAAATACAGTCTGGTCTAACTCTGTAAAAGAATGACAACAAGCCAACGTCAATTACTTTTTTAAAATACAGTTTGAAGTTTGAGTGGAAAAACACTGACTCTTGTTTCTGTAAACGTCTGTCTGACATTTTCACTGCAAGACATCAGCATTTAAAGAAATCAAAGACGATTGATTTTGGGCCCTTAAACAAACAAACAAAAAAAACATGCATCTCCCAAAACAGTAACTTTACAGAAGGATAAAAACCTTCTTAACTTTCAGTGGAAGTGAAGGTAAAAAGGAGTGTTTCTATTGGTCGTTCGTCAGGAAAGTTTCACACCATGTGAAGAACAGCGGCTGACGTAGGAAACTAAAAATCAACATAAATGGAGAAACGTTTTTAACTGGACACTGTCGATATAATAATTGAATGCCTGGGAGTGTAAGGGGGTGTAATCTGAAGGTATTTTGACACTGACACAACGCACCATATTTAAAATGTCCCATTACAAACTCTGTACATTTACCAGTTAATGCAGGTTTAATTTCGTTTTTCATGATGACCTCACACCGCATTGACCCAATGTAAACTGTGTTACTCCCGTGGCTGTTTTTAGGCTCTGGGAATGCAGCCAGATATGTTCTACTGCCTCAGGCTCCTGGAGGAAAAGGGTATCTGTGTCGTCCCTGGCAGCGGCTTTGGACAGAAAGAAGGAACCTATCATTTCAGGTACAGCTTCCTCGAGTTGAGCAGTGCCCACGTACCCTGTAATAAAAGCCCAGTCAACATTTCTGTGGAAGGGTGTCTATGTTGGGTTGTGCTCCCTGCGCTGCAGAAACATCCTCTGCTTTTTGGGGGGGGTGTTAAGTCACGAGAGCACTACTGACATCTTGTGTCATGTACTCTCATGTCTCTGAGCTCTTCTCCTATTGGACAGGATTGATTTGGGGTTAAGTTACCTAGCTAAAGTGACTAATCCGGGTTTGTGGAGTACTCCCCTGAAGGAGAATGCATTAGGAGTGAGGTTGTTGTCCTAAAGGTAAGCGCAGGAGGAAAAGCACGTGAGCTGCATTCATCACATTCTCTACAGGGGGCCTCCAGGTCTCAGATTTCATGAACAACAACCCTGCTTCACACAACCTGACAAGTGAAACCCCACACTTCACACCAGGCCTCTACTGATTGTTGGTCGTGTGAAGAAGGAGCTGTTACACTGACCCCTAATTTAACCTGGTCCCACACTGTGGGGCAAAAACTGGTTCATTCAGGGTCTAGACATCAGTGTCTAACAAACAGTGAGACGCAGAGTGAGGGAAAGGAAGTAAAATCACTTTCATGAATATTGATTCTTATTTAATTTGATTCAAAAAGCTGTGTCTTATGGATTGGCGACTCAAAAGTGTCTGTAGGTGTGAATGTGTGAGTGTGTGTTGCCCTGTGAAGGACTGGCGCCCCCTCCAGGGTGTATTCCCGCCTTGCGCCCAATGATTCCAGGTAGGCTCTGGACCCACCGTGACCCTGAACTGGATAAGGGTTACAGATAATGAATGAAGGTGTGTCTTAAGCCAAGTCCTGTCTGTGGAAACTGGCTGTAGGTGTCACACCAACACACACACATTCAACACACACAGAAATGTTTGTTTGTCTTTACAAAGTAAAAGTAAAATACATTTAATAATAGTTTCCTTTCAGTAATCACTTTACTTCACCAAGTATGTTAGACATACAAGGAAACTGTGGTGAGTGCACACACACACACACACACACAAACACACACTCTATAAAATGTGCTTTAGAAACTATTATATAGAGGATATTACAGAGTCATAAAACAGATACTGCACAGCTGTGTAACAGAGGAGTGTTACGTGTTGAAATTCCTCCATTCCTTCATTTATTTACACACCTTCTTGACCATAGGCTGTTGCTATGAGGTAGTGGGTCACAGCACTGGCTTCGTGTCACACATAGGTTTACAGTTTCCAGATTGAGGAATGTAAATTGTACAGTCGCCTACCTCTGGAACATGACTGAAATTGAAGATGCTCTGGATGAAAGCACCTGCTAAATGTCTAAATTTAAGTGTATGTGTGTGTGTGTGTGTGTGTGTGTGTGTGTGTTCGTTCCTGTAGAATGACCATCCTACCGTCTACGGAGAAGCTGAAGGTGCTCCTGGAGAAAGTGCGAGATTTCCATATTAAGTTCCTGAAGGAATATTCGACTCTGGACGAGCAGCAGTGCCGAGTACAAGCCTGAGGAACCTGGACGTGCGAGAGATTAACACTTCATACAGTAACCACACGTTACAGCAGTGTTAAGTGATGTTTGTCGGGTGACGTCTTGTTTGTTTTTATTATTATTTTATTTTTTATTTAAATCTAATTTGTAAAAATGATACACAGAGTCGAAGGAGCTGTTCTGTTCTATTTGTGCCTTTTGTGAAACATCTTTTTAAAGATAAAAAGGGATGGGGTCAATTTCCAGTAGCATTCAACACTGAGGCTCACACGATTACAGCAGCGTCTTAAACCGGTCATTTTCTCTGATATTTCTCATTTTGAGATCATTGTTAGAGTGTTATACATTATTTTAACTATTTTTTGCCAAATATTTTAGTTTATTTCAGGGATATATCTTTGAAATAAGCAAAATTAGCTTCCTTTATAAAGTGATCATTTCACTTGATGTAGTTATTTAAGTCGTGTCTCACTCAGTGTCTTTGATGTGAAGCGCAATAGCACCCTCTTGTGGAGAAATGTCTAAATGAGTGTCAGAAATGGCGCCC
This sequence comes from Hoplias malabaricus, assembly GCF_029633855.1. Taxonomy (NCBI): domain Eukaryota; kingdom Metazoa; phylum Chordata; class Actinopteri; order Characiformes; family Erythrinidae; genus Hoplias; species Hoplias malabaricus. The sequence continues at coordinate 57,255,836 of NC_089820.1, forward strand.
CTTGTGGTGCAACTTCTGTGTCTGTTGAGTGTGTGTGAGTACGTTACAAACAAGTTCCATGAGGTGCTTCAAAGATTCAAAGGTGCGTCTAAAGATTAATAATAATATTGGTGTTCAAACAAGGATCTCAAAATGTGAAATATTATTTATAGATGAAATATAAACTGGAGTTAAGAGAATTTCAACTGTCAAGACTTTATTATTTTACAGTGTGGGTGGCGGAATGGGCTATTTTATTATTTTATTTTTTTCTTGTTCATACACAGTGTAAACACACAGAACCTAGCCATGAGTTTGTCTCCAAACTTCTTCAAAATGAGCATCATTGCATTTTGTTTTGTTTTTTAAACATGCTTCCTATTTTTTTTTACTCATGTTGTATTTTCTGTTTCGTAATTTTGCACATCACCAGAGAATTTGTTGAAGTGGCATTAATTCTGTGTAAATGCAAACAAGGTCTGTTTACTTTTAAATGTAAATGCTTTTCACTACGATGAAAGGTGTTTATTTAGAAGTCTTTATTTAGTGTAGTTTATTCTACAGCATTTTAGACACTTATCATAAGAGCGATTTCAAGAATGATGCCAGAATATTTCAAGAAAAATATCCCACCCCAATTTTCTGAAAATGAGGTGCCAGTATAAAGTTATATTTTATATAAAAACAACAATATTTCTGTAATAACCTCATATATAAAATGTCATTTATTCTGAAAAGTTTCTGAAAATATTCGCTAATTACGCTCTGGTGCTGACGTTTTATTTATTTGTGAAACACGTACAAAATTGTTTCACCAAAATCCAGTGTCCTTTCTTTTGTAACACGTGAAGAGTGCTGCCTTTCAGCTTTCGGCCAAATACTGAGACTTTTTCCAGAAAAGATGGCACTTTGTTCATGACTTCGAAAGTAGTTTTAACATCACTTTATTGTAGAAATATTGTTTTATTCTTGAACTATGTCTTCATTCTGAAAATCTATTTTTTAATGGTGTTCCTAAAATGCTGAGGTCATTATTTTAAAAGCTATGTGTTGATTTTTTTTATTTTTATTTTTTTTAAATAATAAATATAAGCTCATGTAGGGCCTCATTGCTTATCTCTCCTTTTTATTTTTATTTTTTATTATTACTATTATTATTTTTTTGAATTAACAACTGTAGATTGAAAATAGACAGTCCAATGCTAATGCTAGCTAAAGTAGCTACTGGTACAAGTTTACCACGAATGAATAAATGCAGTGTGTATGCTCGTTAGCACCATTAGCTTTATTTACCGAATTTACAACTGTACATAAATATTTACAACAGAAACTAATTTTCCTCATTTCTTAGTATTTCTGCTAAATATTTAGCTTTTACTAAATATTTACTTTAGCTTTTAACGCACAAGAATTTAACAAGAGTCCTCTTTCGCGAAGTGGATTTGAGGTTTACTAGAAAATTCTGACATCTTAAATTGCTGCTGTTTCACAGAATTTCGTTTTCAAACCTCTCCCTCATTAATGTGTTCATTCATAAAGAGATTTATGAAATGACCACCTCCCCATGGAGTCACTGTATTGTGCCAAATGGTTTCTTTTATAAAAATGCAAATTCTATTACTATCCTCATGTCATTCTGTTTACAATGTTTTGTTTATTAGGTTTTTTTTTTTTTTTTTGTATGAAATAAAGTAAAAAAAACAAAAAACAATTACACATGTTTGGGATGCTTTTTATTCTGAGATTTTTCCCCTATTTCCTTTTTCATGGGTCTAATGTGGTGTTTTGTTTAGTTTTTTGTTTAATTTTCTGATTGTTCTCTCTTTCAAAACGGACTCCAGCATTAATCGTGTCCTGTAAAGATTACGGAAATTTAAACACTAATTTTGTTTGTGATAAAAAGGAAGACTGTTATATGACCCTTCTTTGGGCTGTCCTTGCAAAAGCCATTGGATTAAAGGAAATGCAGTGATATCAATATATGACCTGTCTTTATTTATCCGTAGGGGTCAGTGTCGAGGGGGGCCTGTGTTTCTGATGCCAAAAGAAAAGAGTGGTATCTGAAGAGTTGAATGTCTCTTACAAATTCTCATCGAAAGTTATTTCACTAAACAGAGAAACTTAATCCTGTGGCTGAGAGGCACACACTGGAATCATTGGGCGCAAGGCAGGAACACACCCTGTAGGGGCGCCAGTCCTTGACAGGGCGACACACACTCACACCTACGGACACTTTTGAGTCACCAATCCACCTACCAATGTGTGTTTTTAGACTGTGGGAGGAAACCGGAGCACCCGGAGGAAACCCACGCAGACACAGGGAGAACACACCACACTCCTCACAGACAGTCACCCGGAGGAAACCCACGCAGACACAGGGAGAACACACCACACTCCTCTCAGACAGTCACCCGGAGGAAACCCACGCAGACACAGGGAGAACACACCACACTCCTCACAGACAGTCACCCGGAGGAAACCCACGCAGACACAGGGAGAACACACCACGCTCCTCACAGACAGTCACCCGGAGTCAATCAAGTGTGTTACATCGGAAAACACGCTCCAAGACGCTAAAATATACATTTAATTTCATCACAGAGTGGAAAAACCGCTCATAAGTGGGATTTAGCTGCTAATTGTTTTCCATGGCAACAGCAAAGTCACGCCGTTGCTAGGATACCGACACTACTGGTTGTGTTTAGTGCCATCTGGTGGTCGTTTGCACTCCAGGGCAAAGTAAATGGAAAAATAATGAAATAGAAACACGTTTTGGCCTCTTGAAAAATATTCAGGCATTTTTTAAACTTACAATAACGAACAAACATCATCAGTCATAGCCAAGTCAGCACCTGGAGAGGCCAGGCTGGGTCCATACGGGCAGCGTAGCTGAAAACCATGGATACCACCTGAGTACCACAGGTACCCTCCAGTGTCAGCGATGGGTCCAGGGTGGGATTGCGTTTATATAGATTCAGTATGAGGATCCTACCTGGAAACACAAATATCTCTATTTAAAGACAAACCCATGTAACCCATGTAAAGACCCAATATACAGAGAATTACAGGGGTGCCCACATTTATATATCACTAATATAGGCAGCTTTCCTGGGTCCCACATGATTCTGTGCTCCACTGTGTGCGCCCCTGTGCTGGCTGTAGACATAATTATGATAAAAGGTATATGTTATTAAGCCATAATAAGGAGATACTAGACTTAGAAGCTAACCTCTCGTGATGATGACCTGACTAAACATTATTTTAAGTTGTTGAAATATAAAAGTATTGAAGATAATTTATAAAAAATGTTAACGTCCTAAAAACATTGGAAATCATTAGGGATTTCTAATGGTTCTAATTGATTTTAATGGATTCCAGTCTGTAATGTTCTTCCTTTTAGTTACTGTTGGGAAAACTATTCTGATTCTATTGCTTTCTGGTGGTATTTTATAGTTTTAAAACGGTTGTGTTGTTGTTGTTCACCTGCTTGGCCGCTAGAGGTCACTTTGACTAATGCACCGGTCAGGTTTATCCTAGGGTGACCAGATCTGAGGGGGGTGTCTCGCCCCTCGCTGCCGTTGTATTCTTAGCTGAACCTATGTGTGCTCTTAGGTCCTTTACACCTTTATTTGCTACACAAAACATGGGGCATTTACGTTTCGGCATAGCTGCTCGATATGAGGGTAGGTACATGAGCTTTGCCTGACGTAAACAAGGACTACTGACGTGCAGACTGACCAATTAAATGTTTACAGAGAAGGTTATCGACCAATAACGGTAGCGCTACAGTCAGAGCGTCCAATCAGAAGATTTTAGGCTACTTCACCACGCCCCCTTTTCACTCAAACGAACCAATCGGAGTAGGGGAGGGCGGGACTAGTTTGTGAAAGAAACTTCTCGAAGTTCTATGTAAGCTCTAGAAAACAAAATGCCGGACGTTTGTGAAATTCCGCCTGGACATTTTTTAAGTCTAAAAAAGAGGACATGTCCGGGTAAAAGAGGACGTCTGGTAACCCTAGGTTTATCCTGATTTTTTTTTAGCTACATTTTAGAGACGTTGTAATTCAAACTGATATATGACACGTCTTTGTGAAAAGAGTCAAGCCGACTCCAGTTTACTGAGCGTTAAAGTATGAGCTCACACACTGACACTGTGGAGTCGAGGAACCGACTCTTTAAGAGTTGACTCCCCATGACTGAGCAGGTGTTGCTAATTAAGTCACTTCCATCCTCCGCCTCTGATTCTGCTGGAGACGCAGGGTTATTAAAGTGAGAGACTCGGCGGTGAATGTAAATTTGGTCGTCTTCAAACATGGCTGCGCGGAAAGGGCGTAAAATGAGTAACAGTGTCGACTCTCAGTTTGAGGGACAGCACGGGGTGGACAAACTCAGGAAGAGGAAGTTGCTGTTCATCCAGCAGTTCCGGAAAGAGGGTCTGAGCAAATGTTTTACTCTTTAATTTGTTAAGGGCACATTTCCATTTCACACCCGACACTAAGGGGTCAGTCCCAAACGACCCTAGTCCCCACACAGTGCACTGTCTGAGGGAAACAATACCCAGAGAGCAATGACTGGCCCAAAATTGGTTCAAAAAGTGGCACAAACTGGGCTCACGTGTCTGTGTTGTGGCTCTCTGGATATATATCATTCCTGAGTCACATTTGTCTTATGCTTATGTGCAATAACTATGTGTATATATAACACCATTTGTTTTTTTATAGTATTTTGTAACTGTATAGAAATCCTCTTCTGCACTGTTTTGCACCATTTTACTTTATTTATTTAACTTATTCTTAGTGTTTTATATTTTATATTTCACTAATATTATTAATCTCATTGTACACGTGTGTGTACATATATATATATATATATATATATATATATATATATATATATATCTGTGTGTCCAGTAGGGACATTGTGCACTAAATAATACATGGTCTGAAGACCCTTGATGTGCACTCTGTAGGGAGTCTGGAGCAGTTTGGGATTCAGCCAGGAACCACATTAATTTAGTTTCTTTCAGCTTTAGACTTAGACTTGAACACACCTTGGGAGACATCAAACCAAGTATGCAGAGCAACAGATGGGCCAGTCTGTAATAGTAGAACTACAAAGTGCTTCTGAGTGGTCAGTGGAGCTTGATACATCAGCATAGTTCACACTTTTGTTGTATTCATTCATTCATTCATTCATTTTTATTCTCTTCTGAAAGAGTAAAGAATTTGCTTAATTCTATTTGCATCAGTCGATTGTTACCCTGGAATATTCTTAAATATTAAACTTGTACCAACAACTAGTGGAAGAAGCATAGTTCTGTTTCTCTGAAGCTTAAAGATCTGGCAATTTGTGAAACAGTAAGATGCCAGACATTTTGAGGCAGTAGAATTAATTACTTTACATACAGTAGAAAGTTGAAGAGAAAATAATGCTAGAAACAAAGCTATTAAATCAACTGTGGGATACAACAACATTATTCCTCTGTCTTTTCCAGCTGCCAGAGAGATAATGTTACTCCAGATCATACTCTGAAGCAATTAACCAAACCTCTGAGCTGCTTCTCTTCCTCTGTCTCTCAACAGCACAGGAGCGCATCAATGAAATGGAGGCCAAAGTGGAAAAGCTGCTGGCCACAGTGGACAGGGCTTTTAAGATAGAATTGATGAAGGTGCCTCAGTCGCTCCACACCACACTGATAAAGGATATGATGAACGGTATGGTCCCCACACCCCTGAAGCCTTTTGTCGTTTGAATGTGATGTAGTTGACCACGATGTTGATGATGGCTGTGTTTCAGCTCAGGAATCTTCTGTTGGGGAAGTCACCATGGCCATCGCTGTAAGTCCTGGTTTTCTCATCGTTTGGGGGAAGGAGGTGGGAGTCGTCTCTTAATTCCCAGGGTCTTTCCAAAACGGTTTATTTTTCTCATCTACTCTCAAGTGCTACAGAGTGATTCCCTCCTCCTTAAAGCTCCTGTACGTCTCAGGGAACACTCGTGAGCATCTGTTTAGCTCTGGTTTTATGTTAGATGTGGTGCAACTTGTAATTCACAGTCTCACCCTTCACAGGGTTCAGTGCTTTACATCAGTGACACTGTCCCTGTTTGGTCTGACGTTATTTGAATCCCCATGTGTTTTACTCGTTTTTAAATTAATTTATTTATTTACTTCACGTGTCCATGTTGCAGTCTGCATCTCCGGACATCAGCAGGCCTCTCAGCAGGAAACCAAGCAAAAAAGGTGAGTGCTCCATGCTCCACCCTAAACTTAACAAACTCAACTTTTTGGTTTCACTTACACAGCGCCTTCCTAGAAACCCAAGGGTGCTTTAGAATGAACACGGCTCAGAACGGCATTCACTTCAACACTCGATCCACACACACACTGGTGAGACCAGGAACGACTGTCCACCTGGAAGACTGCATCGGGCACTGGGGTTTCAATGAGGACAGGGTGCCAATCCATATCTGGGGATGCACACATTCATTCACTCAGTTATTACAGAAGCCACCTGTGTTTTTTGGATTGTGGGAGGAAACGTATGCAGACGCGGAGAACATGGAAACTCCACCCAGATGAGACTAGAACCCCAGATCCCAGCGCTGGGAGGCGGACATGATTTGACTTATTATTGTCATATTAAGCACAAATAAGAGACCAATGGGTTATTTAATTAATCAGAGCCTGCTATTGGAGCCATTTTTCACAAAGTAAACCCTTGCTGTTAAATGTTTTCTTTCTGGGTGTTTCACATTCCTTCTGGTGAAATTTGACTTGTTCTTGTGTAAACTCTTCTCACACTTCTCCCACAGGAAAGACCAGTACCTCAGCAGCTCTACAGAAAACAGGACCGATTAAAACGGAGGAAGGCACAAAGGTATGAAATGATTCCTGATGCCTTTTTCGTTGATTCTCCGGCAGAATCACGTCTGACTCCAGTTCTTGTTACAGAGACCAGTCAGGAAGAAAATGCAGAACAGTAACAGCACCGGAAATCTCAGGTAAGTCTTGTGTAGTTGCGGGTCCTTGTGAATAAGGTTTTGTAATCATTATAAACCACCTGCCTGCTGTTGTGCAAGTCCTCCTTATGCCACCATAACCACTCCAACGTGCTGAGACATGAACTCCACCTGACTTCAGAAGGTCTCCTAGTATCTGGCGGTTGATTCTTTACGTCCTGTAAGGCATAAGGGCTTGGGTTTTTTTTAAAGCCGTCCCACAGACGCTTGATCAGAGATCTGAGGAATTTGAAGGCCTCAAGTCAACACAATGAAGTGTTCCTCTGTGTAAAATGAGTGCCAGAGGACATTATCCTGTTGGAACAGGCTGTCGGCACTCGGGGATACTTCTGTTTACAACACTTTATTGTGGGGGGTCGTGTCCAAACATCCACATGAAAAACGGTACCCAAGGTTTCCCAGCAGAACGTCACCCAGATGACCACCAGCTTGCTTTATTACTAGTGTCCAGGTACCACCTTCTTCCCAGGTCAGTGCTGCACACACCAGGCCAGCCACAGTGTCTAGAGGAGAGCTTCATTCATCAGACCTGGTCACGCTGGACATGAGCCACCTTTCTCTCAGGACTTTTAACTCTGTAGTTCTTCGGTGGGATCAGACCACACGGACTCGCACATTAGTCAGCCTTGGGAGGCCATGACTGTCGCTGTGTCGGTGGTTGTCCTTCCTTAGATCACCTTTGTTGGGTACTAAACACTGGACACCAGGAACACACCATAAGACGTGTCTCAGATGCTGTACTTGGCCATCAGAAAGGTACAGTGGAGGTACATTATTGGTCACTAAGTACAAACTAATGTATCTTTAAAGGTACAGCAGAGGTGTTAAAGTCCAGTTTTGTTCACGAAAGGTACATTACATTCTTATCTCCTGAAGGAGAGGGGGGTGTTTCTAATCTTTCATAATACAGCTGTGTAAAATTTAAAGAATACTGGAGACAAAATGGGGCATAGGAAATCAACACATTTTTAAAACCTACAGTTATAAGAGAAAAAGGTACAGTTCCCTAATAATGGTACAGAATATGTACCTATCTACAGGAGGTCCTCGGGTTACGTCAGTCCTGAGTTACGATGTTTCGTGGTTACGACACATCTCCCATTTACTGTATAAAGCATTCGCCTTACGTGGTTTTGCGTCGTAAACGTCGTAACGTGAACTTTCGTGTTTGGTGTGCGCGGCGGAAGAATACACGGTTACGCGGCTCAGGACCGAGGAGGATAGGTGTTGGGATAGGATCAGTGCTTACAGTATGTTCCAACTTACACTGAAAATCGGTTTGCGACGTAGGAACGGATCAACGTCATAAGTCAAGGACCCCCTGTATATGTAAATGAGGTTGTACTGATTTAACACTTTAGAGAAACACAGGATGGCGTACTCGGTTATAGAAAAATTAGGGATATCCCTGTGTGGCGTTTTACTAATATTTGAAAAAAGTAATTTCCCTGTTTTTTAACGTCCTTAATGTTTCCTTCTCTGGCAGAAGTGCCTCGACCATCAACTCGACAAGAACAAACAGCAGAGTGGTGAAGCTCAGTGACCAGGCGCTCGTGTCTGGGTGGAAAGCCAGGTGAGGTGGGATCTTTAAGTACAGGATGGTTGGTTGTTCTCAGACGTTTTGAGTCCCTGTTTCATATTTGTTGCAGATCAGTGAGTCGGTCACTTAGCGAAGACCTCTCAGGGAACGCCACAGCTTTGATTACAACGTCTCATGGAGAGGTGAGCGGACACAGTGCAGATGTATCCCTTGTCTTGTTCTGATGGTGCATCTGCTAAAGTTAGAGAAAATGGAGATGCATGGTTTTCTTTGGAGAGTGACTTTCTGCTGTTCCTGTCTCCCTCGTAGACCCTGCTTCTGTCTGAGGAGAACAAAGATCAAGTTAAACTGGAGCTTCTGGATGATTTAGCTTTATGCCAGATGCAGAAGATCAAGGTCAGTAGCGTTTGAGGAAGAAACACAAATGTCCACACTTTGCACTTTTAAAGTTTATGAAGCAGCTTGAAATTGAATGCCTTTCAGGAACTGATGGAGTACCTCTGCAACAAGGTTAAGATGAATCAAACTCAGTGACGTGGCTCTGTCTGAAGAACGCTCATGTTTTAAATGTTTTCAAGTATAAATAAATATTTACATCAGGTTTTCTGCCTTCACTTGGGTGCTCTTCTGTGAACAGTCTCCACTTGTAGAACCTTGACTTTGTTTTAAGGGCCCATTACATGGAAAAATGAATTATTTTCTCCGTTTTAAAAGTTTACAAATGACATTTACTTTCAAATCATACACTTCACCCTCCAGTCCGTGAGGGGTATTCCTCAAAGCAATACCTGGGCTTATGTTCAGGGGCCAAACTCATAAATCCTGGCTTTTGGAAATGAACACATTTGTGAGGATCTCCACTGAAGAAAGTCTGTAACTCTTATCCAATTCAGGGTCGTGGTGGGTCTGGAGCCTATCCAGAATCACTGGATGCAAGGTGGAAACACACCCTGGAGGGGGGCGCTAGTCCTTCACACAGTGCGACATTCATTCACACCTACGGACACTTGAGTCTCCAATCCACCTACCAACATGTGTTTTTGGACTGTGGGAGGAAACCGGAGCACCCGGAGGAAACCCACGCGCAGACAGGGAGAACACACCACACTCCTCACAGTCAGTCACCCGGAGGAAACCCACGCAGACACAGGGAGATCACACCACACTCCTCACAGACAGTCACGCGGAGGAAACCCACGCAGACACAGGGAGAACACACCACACTCCTCACAGACACCCGCCCGGAGGAAACCCACGCAGACACAGGGAGAACACACCACACTCCTCACAGACAATTAAGGGTCGTGGTGGGTCTGGAGCCTACCTGGAATTACTGGATGTTTAAAAGAGGTGTAATACAGAATCCAGGGCACTAGGTGTCAGTGTAAATGCTGATACAACATGGACAAAAGCACTGGTTGTCCTTTTTAGTATCTTTTAAAGGCACTCTTAGCAGTTTTACACCATGGTAGAGCCTCTTGAAGTCTATTGTTTAAAAAGAGATTTTAACGTTCATTTCGGCCGTTTCTCACGTTTTAATGACAACCATAAATATCCAAATCTAGTCATTCATTTTAACTCCAATCTCGACTAATGGCACTTGAGGTATAAATGCTGTATTTAACTTTGTAAAGACCTTTAAAAATGAGCCACATTAACTGCTTAAAATAACGTGTATTTGGAAAGATTAAAGACCCACTCCAGTGAAAATCAAGTGTTTAACTTTGTGTGTGTGTGCTGTGGTTTATTCACTAGAATAAACACCCGGAGTGAATAGGTGGTCAGTGCCTTGGCTGAGCATTTCCACTCTCATAATATTGTTCTTAAGACAGATTCAGACAAACAGGGATTCTTCTTACACCACAAAACTACAATCAGGCAACTCAGGGGGCGGGGCTTTCAAGCTGCGGGTGAATGCTATGAACTGCGTATTCATAGATCTGTGTGCACTGAATAAATGTGGAAAATGTACATCAAAGACACGTTTGTGATGCTGGGGGTCATTGTTTTTCTATGAATTCTGAACAGATCTGAAACTGAAGAGAGAGAGGACACAGTGTTTGAACCATTGGATGCACATGGCCCCCAGACTGCTCCAGTTTAGCCCTGAAACAACCCACACTACAATGACAGGTGTTTCACTTTCATTGTCCAACCCCTGTACGTGTACTGTTTCGCATCACTTAAGGCGGAAATGTTCAGTAAAGTTCAAACTTGTTTTTTCCACCAAAACACACTGTTCCACCTTAAAAAAAAAAAACGGCATATCCCCACAATCGCAGATGTCACTGCTTCTATTCACTGATGTCCTTCCTATAGATATAAGGATGGGGCGTTTTAGTCACTGATCCTGTAGAAACACAGGTCGTCATTTCAATATCTGCGTCCTGAATATTAGTCAAGGTCAGCCGGTCCCGCTCAGTATTTTTATTCACAAGGCATTATAAGGGTTTAATGGCATTAATGGATCATGCAGTGTGCCTCTCTCTGGAAGCATGTGACCTTTGTTTCCCCCCTCTCTCCAAACTCATGCTCTGAAGGATGAAGGTGCTTAAAAAAAGGAAAAGGTTAAATTGCTTTTGAAGAGATACTGAATATTTTATTTAACAACTTCATAAACTTTATATTTCACAGAAGTTATAAGCCTACAACTGCTTTCCTTTCGCCTCGCGCTTATGATTCCCACTCACTCTGAAAGTGGTTGTTTATACTCAGTGCAGGGAGAAAGCTTTCCCAAACATGCACCTGGGCTGGAAACAGATACAGGCAACTGATTTATTTTAGATCAACTAGTTTATAATAAATCACACTTGGCATGTGACAGCAGCTGAAGAAGCTTAAATGACAATCACTTTAATTTTATACACAATGTTGTAGTCTCTTGTTCCAATTCTCTTAAAATATAATAGAAAGGAAAACCAAAAGTAAAAATCTACAAAGAAAAGTGGTAAAAATCAAGCACAGATACATACAAACCTAAAAATGTGATGTTGATAAATGTCCCAAAGGTGTGTGTTTTTTTTGTTTTTTTTTTGTTTTTTGTATTGATTTTTTTTTTTTATTTGAAGGACCTTTTTTACTCACTTTCTCACAGCTCACTCTTCCCAAATAAAAAGGGCTAGAGTCCAAGGCCAAAACTGCATGTCGTGGTTAGTTTTAAATTAAATCTAAATACTATGACAACAACAATAACAAAAACGAAAAAAGGAAAAAAAAAAAAAAAAATGCAAAACTTACACAACAAGTAAAAGAGAAGTTACCGTTTCTCTTTTCCTCCCTGTCAGATGTGGGTTTGCCTGTACACGTGGCCTGAGTGTGATGGGCAGACCAACTCGGTGTGTGTTTAGAGGGTGGTGGGGAGAGGCAGCTGATTATAGGTTGTGTTATTTCTCATTGGTTTTAAGGCAGACCCCAATCAGATCAGAAGAAAAAGAAGAAAACCCTTTTTTTTTTTTAATGTTGTGCAACTAGAACATTTTCTTTGTTCCTGTTCTGGAGCCAGACAAATCGGAACGGTCGTATGCAAAAGCCCAGGCGCCCTCTGCCGGTCAAATGACCTGTTTTGTTGATATTCTAAGTGAAAATATTTTAGGCTTAGCTTTTAAATCAATCAAACAAAACAGGTCACCAGACCAGGGAGTCCCAAACCTTTGCATCCTGCAGCATGGTGGAGCTTACTGATGAGCACACTGCACCCCGGGGCCATGGTGCCCACCCTCTTCATCAGAGCTGTCGTTATAGGCTTCGCGGCGATGTCCGCTCGAGGAGCTCTGACTGATATCGTAGTCCTGCAGATCCACTTCCTCTGTCTCTCCGGTTACAACAGGAGCCTCTGAGCGTGTGGGCAGCAAATCCTCCAGTTCCTACACACAGACAGAAAAAAAAAAAAGAGCTCAGAGCTGGAACCACCTTTTGAATTCACTCTTTTCCCTCCCCTACATTTTTAAATACTATTTCCCCCTTTTTTCCCCTGCTTCAAATGATTTGTAATCCTACACACTGTTAATTTATACAGTTCTCATGGTCAGAATAAAGTTTAATCTCTCTCCACACATGCCATACCCATCTCTGCCCATCCATCCAATTGTCTCCTGTTTTTAGCAAGTCCCCAGGTTTCAGAACAAGAAAAGTGCATCGTGTTAAGCACCGCCACCCCTCACACAATAAACACTCCCGGGGTAGCAGTTTGAGGCTGATTAATAAACACAGCAGTTAAAAATGTGGGTAACTAATATATTTGATGTTCTACACCATTTTACATTAAAGCTGCACCTCTTTTAAAAACTGCTTTGTCAAATACACAATATACAGATTGTGAAAAGACTTACTGCTAGTTTCTCTGGGCTAATCCAGTTGTTGTCTGGGAACTGCACGTCAAACTTGATGAACAGGTCGCCTTTCTCAAAGGGGTTACGATACTGTGGCATGCCCTCTCCTCTCACCACTCTGACAGAACCTGCAAGAGACATGACAACACTTAACTTTCACAGAGACCAGGCACAGAGGACAGGGACGCTAAAGGCTTATTTGTGCTTCTGTGTAAAATCTACAACAAAAGTTCAGCATAGGTACTCCATAATGGTACAACCATTCTATCGCCAAGGGGATTGCAACAGATCATGGTGGCACGGTGGCTTAGTGGTGAGCATGTTCGCCTCTCGGCACTGAAATCTTGGGTACAAGTCCCACCTGGGTGGAGTTTCCATGTTCTCCCCGTGTCTGCGTGGCTTTCCTCTGGGGTCTCGGGTTTCCACCAACAGTCCAAAAACATGGAGGGTAGGTGAATTGGCTTCTCTAATAAAAATGCCCTGGTGTGTGAATGAATGTCTGTTTGTGTGAGTGAATGTGTGTGTGCCCAGATATGGATTGGCGCTCTGTCCCGGGTGAACCCCTAGTGCCCGATGCAGTCCTCCAGGTGGACGGTCGTTCCTGGTCGAGAGTACGCTGTGCGTTTGGCTGCCGCTTCTCGCCAGTGTGTGTGTGGATTGAGCGTTCTGAGCAGTGTAGATTGTAAAGCGTACTTGGGTGTCTAGAAAGGCGCTATATAAGCGTAAATGATAGATCATGGCTGCTTCAGTTTCAGCGTTACTACAGCTGTGTGATTCTGTATCCGCAGTGGTTCGCAAACTAGTTAAGCAAGAACATATAAAGCCGTGATCACACGGGGTTTGTGGCCCAGAATACTGACGGGTAAATTTGTGTCCCTGACCAATAGTGCTGCTGCTCTGTCTCTGCCCTCTCTGAGCCAACACAGCTTCAAAACAGGAGATATTACACTAATTACAACACAGTGAGAAACACACTATACCCTGGTGTCCTGTGCAACCATTGTTCACTTTTATAAGTACAGCTGCCTAAATAAAAGGTAGGATATTTAGAGTATATTTTAGAAAATGCTCCCAACAGAATTATAAGCACGAGTTATGCACAGTCTAAAGCCCCATATGAGGGGAAAGAGTCTTTAAAAGGTATTTACAGTGATGATAAATTGATAAACAATGTATTTTTTTTTTTTACATTTGTTTCAGCAACTAACAGTTTTGGAACGCTGAAGTAAATAACAGTAAGCTACGGTTGTATAATGCACTGGAGGAAAACAGATTTCCCATGAAAAAAAAAAAACAGGTTGGTCTGAGCAAGCGCAGAGCTGCTGTAGGATAGTTATCAATAGGTAGCACAACATGTCAGAACACCTTTTTTAGCTCCTACAGACAGCTTCAGGCACTGAGCACCACTACAGCCAACACTCAGCTGTACATCAACAAACTCAGTAAACCGTTTGATTTTACTTTGTTTTTTAAGAAGCCTAAGCCTGGAATTTACGCTGGTAGATCTTTCGTTCGTTCAGATTTCTTGTACGTAAGAGGTGGTTAAGTGCCACTTGCGCAGGCGAAAGCATAGACTCTGTACTGATGTGAGGCAGAAGCATGAAGATGGGCTAAAGACTCTAGAGAGGACTCACCTGGCTCGATGACTTTGCCCGCTGGATACTTCACCACGATCTGTCTGTCATCCAAATGTTTCAGAGTGAACTGAAACCCACAAAGTGCTTCAACGAGGCCAATCTTATGGGTCATGTGCAAGTCATGGCCTTCTCTTTTGAAAGTCTAATGAGAAGAGAGCATAGGAGAGAGAGAGAGAAAAAAAGTCAGCTTATCTAATGCAATCCAGATCACAGCATGTCCACGGAAACAGCTCCACACTTTCACACTGCTGTGGTTTGGGACGGTTCTCAGGTTTGCGAGACATGCAGCCACTTTCGGTTTCACAGTTCACACAAGTAGTTTCATTATTCAGAGTCTATGGGAGATAGTGTGTGTTACAGTAGGAGTGGATCAGACACAGCAGTGCTCATGGAGTCCATAAACACTTCAATCAAGCCAACATGGGCCTGTCCACTCATATCAGCCCATCACTAATACCATATCAGTACCATGGCAGTGCTGACAATGATGCTCCACCCAAAGCATACCTGCTCTGTTGGGGTCCTGAGCATTGAAGAACAGGGTGAAAGGGGGCTAACAAAGCATGCAGAGCAACATAGGCACTACAGTCTGTACTAATCAAACTACAACATGTACATTGAGAGACATACAACATTTATTTTAGAGATGAATTTGTCTTAGTCTCGAGACCTACAGCTTCAGGGAATACAGCACGAACATGTAAACAGGTTCTTTTATAGTAAAGGTGTGTGGCTTGGTCTTAAATAGGTAACAGAAACCAAAAACAACAAACTTCACTACTGACCATACTGCCCACTAAAGAGCCAATGACAGTAGTGTGGTCTTAGTGACACCACCCCTCCCCTGAGTTTCCCCAAATGAAAGCTTGTGTCAGCACCATGACCTGCAGGCTATTTTAAAGAGGGTTTCAGAGGCTTGCAGACCTGGAGGTGACAGTAGCACAGAGGCTCAGTGGAAAATGTGCCTCTCCCCAACAAACATGCCACTGAGAGAGGTCTGATATGAAACAGTCTGTTCTAAAGAAACCCAGCAAGTCCGAATTGGACAGTGGTGACCGGAACCAGATGTCTAAACAGTAATGCGATAAAAGTCCCTCACAATGTTTCGCCATGTTTCTGAACGAGCATCTGATTCCTGAGTGCTTTATAATGCACAAGACAAGTCTTAGGCCTAAACGTCTTTATACATTTGTTTGCTATAAACACACGGGTCTGTCCCGAAACCTAGTGAGCTGTCGAAGTAGAGAGCATTTTACCTCATAGTGTGGGCGCTCCTGACACGTCGGCTGTCCCGATTCTTAGACCTCATTATGCTGTCTACTAAGATATCTTAATTTGATTTTAAGGCGGCATTGCACCCTTCCTTAGCCACGAAGGCAATCCCACAACAACTCGCGTCCATTTCGCTCTTCTCCCCCGAGCAAAAATAATTTAAATCACAATAAAATTTGGAAAACTACAATCCACTGAGCTGAAAAGCTGAGGCAACGTTAGCCACTAAAGTAAGTAAACACCAGTTGCGTGCGGTGGGCGGGAACAAGCCATGATGCAATCGCTCTCTAACTACAGCGTCTAAGTAATCTGCCTCATTAGGACAGACGCCTGTCACAACACCGTCTATTTAAACAGCTGTCTACGTAGTCAGCTCACTAGGTGTTGGGACAGACCCATAATTCATATATAATCACAAGCAATATCTATAGCAAAACTAGGAAAACGTATGCACTCACTGGTCTTAATGGATCATATATAACCCTGGTTTCCATCAACACAGCTGCAAACAGGTTTGGGTTTAACATGTTCAAAAAAAGCATTTTTTCTTGAGTTATTGGAAGTAAAACTGTTCATTTGCAGAGAAACGATTGCTGGATATTCTCATTAAAACAGGCACAATACATAATCAGTGGACTTCCTCAGAAATAAGGATTTCTCACCTAGCCATAAAACTTAAAATGTGAGGACTGTCCAGTTGAAATGTCCATTCTCCCAATGTCCAAACTTAAAGGGTATTTAAAGTCCTAGCTTCGTGTATTTTGAGCTGTAGTTAAACTGTGAAAAATACTCTTAAGTGTGATGTGCTGTTGTGTAATTCACAGTGAACGGAGGCGGTGCTGCGTTGTTTACCAAGCTTCAATAAAAACTGCGACATGACCAATACTGAGAGGACGTGAGCAAGAGGATGTTTAGTTTGAATGCTGCTTGGGGGCTTGCAATTTCACATAGTTATATGCCTTCATAATTCTGCACGGAGGTTTATCACCTGTGATCACAACAGGTTTAAACCTGATGGCAGGGGCAGAACTGACCAAAGTCATTTGTTTAATTACCCCTCGTTACAGCTCTGAAATATATTTCTGAACTAAGCAAGGTTCGTGTAGTACCCCAAAGGACAAACAATCCTGCTGTTAATTCAATTAAAAAGGAACTTGGGGTTTATTTACCCTTTAACTTTAACTAATTAACATTAATCATGCTTTGTGAAATACCCCATTTACAGAAATAGATACAGATTCAGTGAACCGTGACTGCATTTTCTCTCATCCTCAATTCACAAAAACCCTGCTGTTATAAGAACTTGAGCAAATTCACCATCAAACCTGTCAGTCACTGCATTCATCAGTAAAGTACTTACCTGCACAGGTGAGAGCAATTAATCACTTAACAGTAAGAAAGTATAAGAAGATACATAAGAGCTGGCCTCATTAGCAGAAGTCAGAAGAAAAGTTGGAGGACGAATAACAGCCGGGCCCTAGTAGAGCACCCCATGCTCATGACACACAGCAATCTGTGCTTTTTCCTCACAGAAGGCCAGACCTCCTCTAGAGCTTTGCCATACAAAAACTGCATAACATGAATAATATTTTGGCATGTTTTGGACCTATTTACGCACCAGATGAACTCTATTAACCGTGCCTACTGTTACAGACCGAAGGCCAAATCTCAGATGGACTGTTGTTTAAATCAAGTACCACTCAAATTACTGTCCAAATAAAAACGCAAAACACAGTGGAGAAAACTCTAGCCCGACACAAAGGGTTACACCACATACCTCATTCTCCTTTTCTTGCAAGACAAGGACGATGTCTCCAGGCTCCACACCTGGTGCCTGGTCTGCCTCTCCTCCAAAGGTGATCTTCTGTCCGTGCTTCATGCCTTTGTCCACGTGCACCTCCAGAATCTTCACCTCCTTCACCACCTTCTTCCCTTCACACTTTTTACAGCGGTCTTTCTCGCTGATCACCTCACCTGGACAACGCATGCATTTGGGTGTTACACAACACAGTCAAGCCAGAAAGCACCTAATATTCAACAATTCTGAGTAGAGAGAGATCTCTTTATGACACTGGAAGTGCCTCAGAGTGAACGTCAGCTCTACACTTTCAGCACCTCATTCACTCTTTACAAAATACCTAAAAATTCACTCAGACTTAATTCTACTGCGCATGCTCTTCAATGGAGATGAAACAAGCAGTGTGTGCACAGCTAAAGACATGTGTCAGCAATGGTTGCACCTTAAAAGTAGCAAAAATAGCCTTTTTTAAAGATATGTCTATAACTTAGAACGTAAAACACTATGAGCCTGTTTGCACCTGACATTAAGATGTGTTTTAGTGATCGGATTTACTGCCAGATCTCTCAAACCGGAGATGGATCTGTATTCCAGTTTAAATGTTTATTCCTGAGTTTTGAGAGTGTATAACACACTGGGAGCAGCAGGAGAGAAACCATGAATACGGCCAGTTACTGAAATGAACGCGGTGGTGTACGTATGAGGGAAAGTAAAATTGAACCTCATCTGTTAAGACTGAGGATGCATTTTGATGAAAAGTAAGCAGAACCCATTCAAAGGATATCCAGATAGATACACTGTAGATATATTATGTTCAGACACTCCCAGAATCTAGCGGTATTATTATTAAAAACTACACAAACATACACACACACACACCTATACACATTCATGTACAAATAAAATAGTATCTGAGGAGAGGTAAATAACTAAAAGACCAATGAAGCTGAACATAATGCAGTGTATTTAGGGGAAAAAAGCTAATGTAAAATAGATAACACCTAGTGAATTACAATTACTCTTAAACATTGATAAAATGCAACATGCAGATTTTATTTTATTTTTTTCAAACATATGTAATATGTAATTTGGGAAAATCAAGCATTGGAGAGCATTATGGGATAGACTATGTATTATTCACAGCCCTCATCTAAGGAAGTGTGGGGCTGTTTGGTACATGTTTGTGTGCAAAGGTGGTGTTTAAAAATGTTACAGCTCTAGGGAACAATCTATATTTCAGACCGTAACCTGGGTGGGTCCTTACTGACGTTGCTAGCCTTCTAGTGTAAGTGATTATCATACACTGTGTTCACATGAACATCAAGGATCTGCAGAGCTTGTTACGTAGCTGCTGGATTCACCCCCAGCCGAGAAAACAGCAATAACCTATGGGTTGTGATTCACAGGAGTATCATACCTTCCCCATTGCAGTCAGTACAGACAGACTGCATCTGTTGAACCATGCCAGGAGCCAGCTGTCTGATCATGATGCGCATACCACGCCCCCTACAGGTCGAACACTTCTGAACTGCGCCACTCTTTCCACCCTGGCTGCAGAAACAGAGGAACAAACGAGAATGAATTTACTTTGAACTTGAGCCAGCGCGAGTCTGAAATGGATTAAGTGGGAAAGATGATGACAACGAACGAGTCTTTTCCATCATGTACATCACAGATTAGCCAGGATACTTTATAGTCACCAGTAAGATCTGTCATTTAAACGTTAATCCAGACATTATATAGACTTTATTACGTTCTGTAATCAAAACCAAGGACATGAATCACTTACCCATTACAAGTGCTACACAGAACATTCTTGCTCAGCTGTAATTTGGTTGTTTTGCCATTATACAAGTCTTCGAGTGATACTCTATAAACAGAGAAAAGTTGGTTTTAGACACGGAAAACAATCCCACTTTCCTTATTACTTACAAACAGGTCTCTACTAAGACTTTGGAAAAGAGTGCAGCGGTGACGCTCAAGGACATCTCTCTTGTTTTTGTTATAAAAGCCCTCGTCTGTTCCACACCTTCATTTCATGACACTCTCATTACTCCCACTTTACGGCAGGGATCAAAGATTAATTACATTTACACATTCTCATCGGTTGAAAGAGCACAATTTCCAAAACTCCAAAGCTGTATTTTTTTCCTTGTAAACTTCAATAATAAGAACACAGTCCAATAAACATTTTTAAACATTTTGATCTAAATTTAAAACAAAGTAAAATCTGGCAGGGACTCCACATTCATTCATTTTCTGTACCCACTTTTATCCTGGAGCTGTGTAACAGTGACATCACCTGTCGCCGGCCCTAATATGTACCCAGGTGTACTGTAAATGACTGCTCACGTGGTTGTTTTTATTTCTGTTTCTTTTCAAACACTTGATTCTTCTTTATGCAAACCCTTAGATTTAAGGCTGTAAACATTCTGTAATCGTGTCTTCTTCACTCACGCATGAGTGCGTCAAGAACCCAGAACTTACAGGTGTAAAGTATTGTTCAGATAAATTGATTCTGATCCTTACTTTAAAGGATGAACCATATCTTCTCCTCTACGCCGTCCACCATTCCGGCTGCGACTCTGACCGCCCATAAATCCGAAAAGGCCGCCGCCGAAAATGTGGGAGAAAATGTCGTCCATTCCCGAGCCGCCTCCGCACCCTTCCCGCAGCCCCTGCTCCCCATAACGATCATACAGCTCTTTCTTCTCTGGGTTTGACAGGACTTCATACGCAAAGCTGATCTCCTTAAACTGAAAACAAAACAGAGTACTTAGATCATCCGCTGAGGTTCTGTTCTTTTCTGAAGCACAAATGATTTGTCGGATTACAAAAGTTTAACACGCACTGCACAACAAAGGCTCACAGACATTTCAAGCCTCAAATTAGTTCAGATTTTTTATTCAGATTGGATATGACTTTCTCAACAGGTACATGTTCATAAACGTAAACTGTTTTTAAACTGCCTTTAATGTGAACAAATCTGTCTCTGAAAAAGGCACATGTGCACCTTAATACATTTACACATGTGGCCTCCTTCACCAACAACTAAAACAACTATTTCCACCTACATTACAAGAAACAGACACATTAGTAGCTGGTGTGTATCCCGGGAGACCAGGAAACAACTCACAGAATGTACATTATTAGGACGAGAGGTTGGAGGACAAAAAGCTGGTTTCATTTTACTGCTGTGGCAAGTGATTGGCTGAAACTCAAATGTCTCCATACGTCTTTGTAGTGCATATTATAGGTCGTAAATAAACGGTTTCCACACTCACAGAGTGCAATTGTCAAATTACAAAACTACACTTTTCATCACAGTCTGCGTTTCCTACTTCACTTGACTGGAATGAAGAAAAACATGTTTTATAAAATGTTACTGTTATTTTCTGTTTCCACCGCAGTTCTAAAGGAGGAAACCTTTTCCTGTAAGAAATCCACTTGTTAATATTTCAAAATTATAACAGAATGGTCCACTTTCTTTTAAAAAAAGAGAGGTTTCATACCTTGTCTCCAGCATTTGGGTTCTTGTCAGGGTGATATTCTTTTGCTAATTTCCGGTACGCCTGAAACAACCAAGCAAGAGGTGGTTAGACACAAACTACATTTTGGATTTTCACATAAAACAAAGCATATTAAGATTCAACATGTGGTGTGTGTGGGAATCAGCTTAAATTTAATGATACAATGAAAATAAATTTCAGGGCATGAAATATCTGATTAAAAGAGGAACTGAGTTAATATTAAAACACATAAAACAAATAAAACCACTGTTAAAATCAACCCCAGAATAGAGACCAGAGAAAACCAGAATACAGTGAGACTGGCTGAAATGTTTGAGAGGTTCATTCTAATGTAAATAAACATGTAGGTACACAAAAACGATGGCGAGGAAATGGCCATATGTTGTACGACTGGTCAATAACAGATTTATTGTGACAGGTCACGGTGAATACAAGCAGAGACCCATCAGCTGTTTCTCAATAGCAGAAATACGAAGAATGGACTAATTCTAAGGAAGAACATTATGTTCTTAGGAAGTAAACTTCTGTATCAACAGCCGATGCATCCTCGTTGTTTGCGGTGAATTGAGATTCTAAATTCAACAGTTATTGGCATGTGTCCTTGTCACTGTGAGTTCCTTGAGAATGGAAGTGATGTGATCTCAGCGCTGCTTGTGATAAGACGATGCTGCTGCGTTTTGTACGTCGTAAGGATACGGGTTTCTTAGGAAGCCCTGTTAAGAGGGTATTACAGTAATCAGTCCTGCTTTTAACAAACGCATGAAGAGACTCCCCTGTGTTGCTCTGGGGGAGAAAATGCCTCACTTTAGCAATGTTGCTCCATTTGAAAAAGCTACATAAACAAGCTCCAAATCTCACCAAGGTTTCAAACCAGAAACATATTTGTTGAAGGAAGCAAAGACGGCAAGTTCCTGACAAAGATGTATTCCACAGTGCAGTTTATTCTTGATTTAATAGTGGAAATATTTGTGACGTCCACTGACAGATATCTGGTAATTCTGTTAACAGTCTTGATATTCAGACTTAATTTATTTCACGTTTGATTAGTCAGACCAGCAGTGACAATGAGGCGTCAAACTCCAACAGCACTGCCGTGTCTGATCCACTCAAATTAGCATAACACAGACTAACACACCACCACGACGTCAGTGTCACTCCTGAGAATGATCCACCACCTCATACCTGCTCTGGCGAGATCCTAACCATTGGTAACAGGGTGAAAGGAGGACAACAACGCATGCAGAGCAACAGATGGATCACAGTCTGATTTTAGATCTACCAAACGATCCTATATGACCAGTGATCAGCTGACAAAATGAACAATGAGTGTATAAACAGGGAGGTAGCTTTATTGCTTTAGCTGATACAACAAATAAAAACAGATCTCGGGCCTAGCTCACCAGAGCAAAGATAGCTAATCCCGCTAATAGCAGCTGGTGCTAACGAGACCAACAGAAAACGAATTACAAATAAAAAAAAAAACATAGACTTCCTTTTTAAAAAACAAATAGTAATAAAATCGTGAAGTTTGATTGTAACAGTGAGTGTAGAGCAAATGACAGGCTGTTTTTTTTACTGCAGGAGCTTAGACTGTTTCATAACAGCTATCGCTAGGCCCGTCAGCACCTCAGCGGGGAGTCATTCGTCTATGTACCGATTTAGAGAAGAGGATTTGGGCGTCGAGATCCGCCGCGGACCGTTAAGCTCTAAAAAGAACGAGACAAACTACAACAACTTATCGTTAACCATAACACTTCAATTAACACTGATCTCTCAGTTCCACCTTAACTGAGGTCGAGAGCTTGTAACAGGACTTTCCCAATCCACCTTAAACGGTGAGGCAGTTACATTCTGAAGGCTAACTAACGTTAGTTTCCCTCTCCTGTCCCTCATTTAAGGTGGAACCGAGCTAACTTACGCCTCACTGAAATAAACTCGCCTGATTAAAAATGAGAAAGCATTGTTCGAACAGTAGGCTCGTAAAGGGGCTCATTTAAGGTGGAATTGAGTATTTTAATTTAGCTAAGTACATCCTCAAGTCTTGTTTTTAAAGTGGATTACAATATTCGAACACAACTAATTTCAGCCTCACAGTCACATTTATTGTGGAATATAATGATTCACCTCTTGGCTTCAGACAGATTACATACATACATCTCATATAACATGTTTCCATATTTAAGGTGGAAATTGCTATTGAAAAAGGAAGTTGACGCAAGTTTCGCTTATTTAAGGTGGAACGAAAGATTAAAAGACTGCTAAATTCAACCCTATAAAGTCATCTGCTTAAGGTGGAACAGAATATTGAAATACAACTATTTTTCACTCCGTACTGTCGCCAATATAAGGCTTAATTAAATATTCGTACATTTCATGGAGTCGCCATTTAAGGTGGAACGGAAAATGTGGACACAAATGCCGAATAACACCGTTAGGCCACAGCAGCTAGACCTACTCTGGAGCTAAGCTAACGCGGCTGACCGCTGCTCCTCTCCCCGGTGTTGGGGGTCGTAATCCCCGCGCGGTGGTTACCTTTTTGAGCTCGTTCTCTGAAGCGTTTGGAGTAACACCGAGAAGATCATACAGCTTCGTGTCGACGACGTGAGCCATGGTGCGCGCTGAAAGAGCGGAGAGCCGCACGCGGACAGAAAGAGAGAGAGAGAGGGGGCGAGAGATACACAGAGAGAGAAAAAGAGAGAGAGCGGTGAGTGGGCGAGAGAGGTTGAGAGAGAACGAGGGAGAGAGAGGGGAGTGGGAACGCGCAGGCGCGCCGCCGCCGTGCTCTAATCATCGTCTTCCTCCCTAGAAGTGCACACTTAGGCAGTGACCTAAAACTGGCCTCCATTTCAACTCTTTAAAGGAACTCTAGGTAAAACGTTGGTCTTTGGCTCTTGGGACTCCCCCTAGTGTATTTGACTTTTTCAGCACTGCACTGAAATTAATGGAGAGAGGGATGGTCTATTACCCCCATCTAAATGTTAAATAGTGCAGTTTCTGCAGTGCTGAGCACGGAGTAGCAATGGCTGAAGCTCTTTCTCCCTAACAGCTCAGGGGAGCATCACAATGATTGGGAAGCTGAAATCTTGAAGTAAAATTATTACATAGCGTACCTTTAAATACTTCATAGAAACAATAATGAGCATCTATATATACATGGGGGGGGGGTACCCCAGGTGTGTGTTGCTACCCCAGGCTCAGTACTATAGAAACTGCACCATGTAACTTTTGGAGAAGGGTAGGAAACCACCCCACTTCCCTGTGATATCAGGAGAGTGCTGTAAAAGTGAATTACATTCTGCAACTGTAGGGAGAGCCCAGGAGCAAAAATACCAAAACTTACCTAGTGTTCCTTTAAACCTGATATCAATCATATTCTATAGCCTTTATAGCCATGTTATATTAAATATCCTCCCATTTCCTTATTGTTCCCTTCATTTTATATTGTGTGGACACATGTCAATAAAAGTCTTTTGAATTATGAACACTCTAGCCCACTCATGACGGGAATGGTGACTTTACGCTCATGTGCAGCTGCTCTAAAGCATCCCATTTCATTTCATAGTGTAAAAGTAACTCTGTAGATGTAACAAATAAAGGACTAAGGTCTGAGAACCGCTGCTTTAGTGATAGTCTGCATAAAACTCAATACCACGTATCTCCAGCAGAGGAGGACACATGACCACAAAGGGCGGTGTTAAACTGTTTGAACTTTTACCCACATGTTCCTTCAGAGTCCAGGCCCAAAGATTAAATATAACAGCAGCACAGCAGAGACACAACTGTATCTCCAGTACTCTGTTTACAATACAGTGGCAAATGCAGTGGTGTAAGCAGTAACACACGACTGCTTTCAGTTTCTATCAGTCTGATTAGTCTGAATCTCACTCCTGGGACTGACGTTTGAAAGAAAGGACCTTCTTTGCTGACAGAGGTGTATCCGAGTTTCTAAAGATGTCAGGTTTGAAGATTTCCTGTTTTATTTCTACATTCTAGAGTTCCTGTACTGTAGTGTATAATTCATGTGAACATATTTCATCCAGAAGGTTCATGACTTGACAAGTTGTGTTGGATTGGGTAATATTCCACAAAACAATGGGCACATTACTTTCTTCTCCACATTTCACCGTCCTTCAGCGCTCAGGACCCCCACAGAGCAGGTGTGATGTGGTGGTGGACCATTCTCAGCGCTGCAGTGACACTGACGTGGTGGTGGTGTGTTAGTGTGTGTTGTGCTGGTGTAGAGTGGATCAGACACAGCAGTGCTGCTGGAGTTTTTAAACCCTGTGTCCACTCTCTGTCCACTCTGTGAGACACTCCTCCCTCGTTGGTCCACCTTGTAGATGTAGAGTCAGAGACAGTAGCTCATCTGTCGCTGCACAGTGTGTGTCGCTCGTCCTCTAGTCCTTCATCAGTGACACAGGACGCTGTCGGCTGGATGTTTTTGGTCGGTGGACTGTTCTCAGTCCAGACACTGAGGGGTTTAAAAACATCAGCAGTGTTGCTGTGTCTGATCCACTCTACACCAGCACAACACGCACTAACACACTAACTGTATTTCAGCTGCAGCAGCCTAACACGGCTGAACTATAACCTATCGGCATGCTGCACATGTCCATGCATGTATGGCAAGCCGTTTTAGCCTGAAATGACGCCAGTGAAGTCTTAACTCAGATTTTATTAGTAAGTTCTCTCTAATTCTTACAGTGGGCCAGGAGTGCTGCGTCTCCGCCGGAAGAGACCCACATCCACATGCTCTCTGAGTATCACTGTAGTGTGTGTGGAAATTTAAAGCTCCAAATAGGAAGCACTGTAAGGGGACAGTAATATCTCTGTGTTCGGATATAAGAAGCCAGAATTCCCCAAAACAACAGTGGTCTGAAGGTCTGAGAGGTGGGTGTGGGGGCCAATGGTTCTCCTGGTTCTATCCCAAAGGCGGGTAGTAAAACAGCACTCCCTGTTTTCCTCAGAATCCATGACCTTGAGAAAAGCATCTAACCCCCAGTTGCTTCCTGGGTGCCAAGGGGTTAACTGCCCCCTAATATGAGTGTGTGTGTGTGGTTACTGCCACAGACTGGTTAAAGGCAGAGTCCATATTGTGTTGTACTATTGTGCAATGAAGATTAAAGTACATTTCACATTATTGTTGACAAAATGATAATCTGCAGAAATGTGTTGTTTTAAGTACATTGACACACTCTGTGTTTTTCTTGCAGTAGTTTCTACCCTCTTCAACCTCATGGTTTGGTCATTTAAGCTCCTTTGGGTTGGTAATATTTATGTACTTTGGATAAAAATAAAATCCACTACAGCTACACCGTACATCGTATATAACTACTATATAAAATCCACCATCAGCCGTAACATTTAAACAGTTCATTCATTCATTGTAATCCTCATTCAGTTCAGTGCAGTGGTGGGCCCAGAGCCTTCCCGGAACCATTGGGCACAAGGCAGGAACACACCCTGTAGGGGGCGCCAGTCCTTCACAGGGGACACACACTCACACATTCACCCACACTCTCACACCTACGAACACTTTTGAGTCTTCAATCCACCTACCAACGTGTGTTTTTGGAGCGTGGGAGAAAACCGGAGCACCCAGAGGAAACCCACGCAGACACAGGGAGAACACACCACACTCCTCACAGACAGACACCCGGAGGAAACCCACGCAGACACAGGGAGAACACACCACACTCCTCACAGACAGTCACCCAGAGGAAACCCATGCAGACACAGGGAGAACACACCACACTCCTCACAGACAGTCACCCGGAGGAAACCCACACGGACACAAAGAGAACACACCACACTACTCACAAACAGTCACCCGGAGGAAACCCACGCAGACACAGGGAGAACACACCACACTCCTCACAGACAGTCACCCGGAGGAAACTCACGCAGACACAGGGAGAACACACCGCACTCCTCACAGACAGTCACCCGGAGGAAACCCACACGGACACAGGGAGAACACACCACACTCCTCACAGACAGTCACCCGGAGGAAACCCACACAGACACAGGGAGAACACACCACACTCCTCACAGACAGTCACCCGGAGGAAACCCACACAGACACAGGGAGAACACACCACACTCCTCACAGACAGTCACCCGGAGGAAACCCACACGGACACAGGGAGAACACACCACACTCCTCACAGACAGTCACCCGGAGGAAACCCACACGGACACAGGGAGAACACACCACACTCCTCACAGACAGTCACCCGGAGCGGGACTCGAACCCACAATCTCCAGGTCCTTGGAGCTGTGACGGAGACACTACCTGCTGCACCACTGTCGCCCCACCTTTAAACCACCTCCATGTAAACAATACAGTGTCTGATGATCCTATAATTTATAATGTGATATATATGTAATTTTATTTAATCTGCTGTTTGTACAGCACCAAGATCAGCAACTCATTTTAAAACAATCCTTCGTACTCTTGAATCAGATATAGGCACTGGTTTTCAGATGCACACAGTGTTTGTTGTGTCTGTGCTTACAAATATGATAATGTGATCATCTGTATGAAAAACATATTTTCAGTACACTTGTTTTAACATTGTCTTGCCTGCAGGGCGGCGTGTTATACATCCTATACTTACTAAACAAAGGTGAGTGCCCCCTACAGCAGTGGAGCAGAAACTTTAACTTTTACTAACTTTGGTACAGTACGAGTAGAAAAGCCGTATCTTTTCAGGAAGTGAGGTAAATCTGTTTTGTGCTGAGGTCAAACAGGGGTTTATAAATATATTGATCAGTGTTGGCTCAGATGCAGTTTTCCAGCACTGACACTGGGCCAGCAGTGATTCATATAGTTCACAGGACACTTGGTTATTATGCTGTTTATGGACAGCTCTCTGATGTAGTTTGTTCCTGATCCTTTATTTATATTTCCTTCTCACAGTGAAGTCTTTCCTCATCAAGCTCTGGAACCTTCTGATTTGGTTACTACAGTATCTTTGGGTTGGTAATGTTCATGTACTTTTTTATTAAGAAATCACCTGTGGCTACAGCTTCATAAACACAGATCCGCTTCATCAGATGATGAGTTTGTACTTACAAATATGATAATTTATATATGATATATACATTTCCAATGCACTTAGTTTGTTTGTGTTTCCTACAGGATGTCTTACAGAAATTACTAAACACAGGTGAGTGCCCCCTACAGCAGTGGAGCTGAAATCATAACATTGTATGGTGCAATATAAATAAATTCATCACTGTCTGTAACCACTTATTCAGTTCAGGGCGGCGGTGGGTCCGGAGCCTACCCGGAATCACTGGGCACAAGGCAGGAACACACCCTGTAGGAAGCGCCAGTCCTTCACAGTTAGATTTTAACACGTTTTAACAGATTTATTTATAACAGAAGGATGAAATTAAATAATTAATAATTCTCATTTTGTTATATTTTAATCTAATTTTAACACACACACACACACACACACACACACTCTTTTTTTTTTATTTGGAGGTGCCGGAGAAACCCGTGTTCATGTGATGGTCCTTGGAAAGACATTCGATTCTCACAAAGAATTCATGAAAAGACTCGGTATCAGGTCTCAACATGAATTGCTCTCTGAGGCTGAGAGTGATGTCATCTTTGCTTTCGTCCCCATCGTGTCTCGAGCTGGAACTGACATTGAAGCTGCTCTTCAGAAGATTCCTGGTAATAATACAGTACTTTGCCATGATGTTATGTGAGAATATGTATTCATTTTGCTCATTCTAAGGTGTTTCCTCACAGGGTCCCGGCCTGTTATTCTGGTGGTCCTCCACCACACGTTTGATCCATACTTCACAGCTCCAGAAAGCAGATGGAGTATAAACAGGAGTGAAATATTCGCGGTGGACTGTCTGTATCATGAAGACAGAGGTCTACTGCAATGTCCCCGTAATGACAAGGCTCTTAATGACACAGCAAATTATTTGAAAGACATTTCAAATTGAACAGGAAGAAGTTGCTGGTAAGATACATACGAAGAATGCTGGAGTGTGTTTGCACTTTTATATAAACACCTGTAGCTTTTATTGTCTAGACAAAGGTGTTTTTTTTCTGGGTATCAAGGCCATAGGTAAAGCGGCATGGTACAGTTTCAAGGCCACATTTTTACGCGCATCTAGTCTATCTGTGGTTGTATACATTACTTTATAAAAACAGGGTGGCACGGTGGAGCAGCAGGTAGTGTCTCTGTCACAGCTCCAGGGACCTGGAGGTAGTGGGTTTGAGTCCCGCTCCGGGTGACTGTCTGTGAGGAGTGTGGTGTGTTCTCTCTGTGTCTGCGTGGGTTTCCTCCAGGTGACTGTCTGTGAGAAATGTGGTGTGTTCTCTCTGTGTTTGCGTGGGTTTCCTCCGGGTGACTGTCTGTGAGGAGTGTGGTGTGTTCTCTCTGTGTTTGCGTGGGTTTCCTCCGGGTGACTGTCTGTGAGGAGTGTGGTGTGTTCTCTCTGTGTCTGAGTGGGTTTCCTCTGGGTGACTGTCTGTGAGGAGTGTGGTGTGTTCTCTCTGTGTTTGCGTGGGTTTCCTCCGGGTGACTGTCTGTGAGGAGTGTGGTGTGTTCTCTATGTGTCTGTGTGGGTTTCCTCCGCGTGACTGTGAGGAGTGTGGTGTGTTCTCCCTGTGTCTGCGTGGGTTTCCTCCGGGTGACTGTCTGTGAGGAGTGTGGTGTGTTCTTCCTGTGTCTGTGTGGGTTTCCTCCGGGTGACTGTCTGTGAGGAGTGTGGTGTGTTCTCCCTGTGTCTGCGTGGGTTTCCTCCGGGTGACTGTCTGTGAGGAGTGTGGTGTGTTCTCCCTGTGTCTGTGAGGGTTCCCGCCGGGTGCTCCGGCCTTGTGAAAGACTAGTGCCCCCTAGTTGGTGAGGTGGACGTTACAGACAATAAATGACAGAATGTAAATACAAAGAAAAAGGCCCTTCTCCAAATGTGATATGAAAAAGTTTTCATGATTTGAGAGGTGTTTTCTGCTCAGATGAACAGAGATGGATCTGTGTAGCCATTTTATTGGTGCTGTTCATGGAGTAAAATGGTGACGTCATTGATCTAAATAACACCATCCTAGCTGTGAAGCACAAAGGTGGTGGCATCATTTTGTTGTAATGTTCTGCTGGAGGAGCGAACATTATCTAGAATGATGTGGTCCCGACTACTCTTCCATTAGATCTTAAACATTTCCCTACAGTTGTGACAGAATTACTTTAAGGAAACCAAGGCTTTTGGCCCAAAAACGATTACAGAAGTAATTCCTGTTAATCCATTTGGCATATGATATTCGCATTGGACTTTGGAGATAATTGGACGAACAGCGAACATTTAACACCTGAAATCCACTGAATCCTGCTGAATCAGAAGGGGTCCATGTTTATTTTTTACATGAAGTCATTTCTTTTACTCTTGGATTTTGATTTGGGAACAGTTTCTAATTATATTCTAAAACGTGAAAACAATTGAGTCATTCTGGTAGTTTTTCTACTTCAGCAATTATTTTTATATAAACTTTGTGTCAAACAGGAAGTAGAAAATTTAACCGAATTGTATTGAAAATAATGCCATTGCTTTTAAAATCATCC
Source organism: Hoplias malabaricus (assembly GCF_029633855.1). Taxonomy (NCBI): domain Eukaryota; kingdom Metazoa; phylum Chordata; class Actinopteri; order Characiformes; family Erythrinidae; genus Hoplias; species Hoplias malabaricus. The sequence continues at coordinate 57,286,524 of NC_089820.1, forward strand.
AAATGGTTGTGATTTGCTTTAACAGTGATATGGATGCACTCCTACTTTCTTAACTTCGTCTGAGGTGAGTAAGAATGATATACTTTGACTTAGTAAACCAGCCTTGAGCACATGACAGGGCTCAGCTCTGTTTGGAGCAGGGGGAACCTCTTAAACATTCAGGACAGTGGTACTCCAATGGAGAACCACTGATACAGTCTTTAGCTGATTAACAGCAGTGTTAATGTGTGTCTGATATATCTCTAGACATCCTACTAATCCCTTGATCATTTATTTTTACAGTTTAAAAGTTTCTTCCGTAAGATCATCGCTGTTCCAACATCTGTAGAAATTCTGCTGTCTACAGAAAGGAGGACATACACTGATTGTATCATATGTCAGCAGTGTTAATTCCAGAAGCGTGTTCTTGTTGTTTAGAACCGCATCCCATAGGTATAAACGGTATTGTTTGGTACCTTAATTATTGTATTAATATGGATTGCTATTGTGTGTAAAGCAAACACAGTTCTGGGTAGTTTGGTGCTGGTCCCACAGGGCTCTATCCTCGGGCCAATCCTCTTTATTTCATGAATATTATTAAACGGCTAGAAAAATGTTTTTAAAAATAGTAGTAATAATATGATGTATTTTTATACATTTAATAAAATGTAATTTTTTAATTATGTAACATTTAATACTTTGCATAATAATGGCAAATCTGTGAATGGTACAGTGACTGATGGGGTTTCAGTTTTATTAATGTGAGGCCAAGCATTCTTTTAGGACACAGTTGTTAATAAAAATAATTAGACTAAGATTTTAAAGCTGAAATAGAGGTTATCTTTCTTCTGAACATTGAAATAATGTTGTTCAACCTATGGTACTATTAGTGTTGGATTATTATTAATATTATGTTTATTTTTATTAATATCTATGGTGATGTGGTCTGTACGAACACAGCTCTGTCTTTGGTAAAACCCTAGACACTGTCTGTACCAGGGCAGTAGACTTTCAAATAAAAGACTGAGAAAGAATGGCTGACTCTTTCTGATTTTTCACACTTTTTCTTTTTTTTGATGCAGGTATTTTGAACACTGTTAATCAAATGATATGCTTTATTCAAAAACATATGAACATGTCTTTGGCAGGGATCATCATAGTTCAAGTGTTTATTTATTTGTGAAGTTTAACATATTACAAAGACATAGACCTGATTTGGGTCACTTTATATGCTGCTGCCACACAGCTCATGGTTCTCAGGGTCCAAGGGTCTGGGGTTTGAGTCTTTTCTTGGGTCACTGTCTCTGAGGAGTGTGGTGTGTCATCTGTCTGCGTGGGCTTCCTTCAGATGCTCAGCTTTCCTCCCACAATCAAAATGTTGGTTGGTGAGTTAGCTGTGGGAACCTGTCCTCAGGTGTGTGTGTGTGTGTGTGACTGGGTGAGTGTGTGAGTGACTGGGTGAGTGTGTGACACTGTCCACAGGTGTGTGTGTGAGTGACTGGGTGAATGTGTGAGTGACTGTGTGAGTGTGTGAGTGACTGGGTGAGTGTGTGACACTGTACACAGATGTGAGCGTGTGAGTGACTGGATGAGTGTGTGACACTGTCCACAGGTGTGTGTGTGTGAGTGACTGGGTGAATATGTGTGTGACTGGGTGAGTGTGTGAAACTGTCCACAGGTGTGTGTGGCAATGGCCTGTGGTCCTTGTGTTGGCTAACAAGGAGAGGGACGTCTTATCTGTGTAATAACATCATGAAGCTTTATGTGTGTGTGTGTGTGTGTGTGTGTGTGTGTGTTTCTGAATCGAGCAGTTGAGATTTCTAGAAGTCATCTACTGTCACGAGGGCGACCTGTCCTTCTAAGGGTTATGACCCCTGTGATAGAACAATGCAAACTAACAATACAATGCATGAATATAAACCAATGCTGTGGTTAATCAGAACATATTATGATACACTGTAATCAATAAGGGTTGATTATGAAAAAGAACGTTCTGTGCTTGAATACATGACCTTTGAATTCCCACTGAGGAGAGAAAAGTGCCTTACAGTAAATTTCTTTAGTTAGATTTAGGGAAGTCAAACTGAAGTGTGTCAATGTGCGTCCTAATTTGGAAGAGGGCCTGGAAGAGGGACCTGACCCTCTTTGAGACGTGACGGAGACTAGGGAGAAGTGAGAGTGTATATGGTAACAAAACAGATGCATGGTCTAACAGAACAATATTGGGAACGTCTGGGTAATCTGAGACACGATGTAGGCGTCAGGGAAAGGTACGTGAAAAATGCTCTATATTTACTGCTGTGAATGACTGATTAAACAAGAGCTTGGAGAGGAGGCTTGACTCTGTGTCTTTATTCCTCTGGTTTCTCCTCTGGCCTCCTCCTGAGAATCATTTTGGAACTCTGTCTTCTTTTCTGGCGGCACTTAGACAATTGCCACAACAGTCCCCATCCTCTGCACTACACTATATATATATACACAATAATATTATGGAGATTATACAAACTGTGTGTGAATCCTGACGCCGGTGTCAGTAATGAGTTCACACAGAATTAGCTGAATTCACTCATTAAAGAGAGGTGTGTGGATACTTTTGGGTGTAGGTCTTGTGCTCTTATCTGAAGAAGCCTAGGTCTATTTCCGCTTTACGTTTAATATTAGAGCAATTTAAATCTTTAAATGTCAGAATGTGAAACCACTCAACACTAAAAAGGTGTGTTTTATTATGTAAAGTATTTATTATTTAAACATTAGATCATTAAACCTGATTCAGAAATATGTCGTTCCACATGAAAGTGAAAATCCATCAGTTCAGGACTCATTTTCAGTTTTTGCTTTCCGCTTGTTTTCTGCTTGTGAGTGAGAAAGTGAAAGTGGAAGTAAAAGACACAATAAGATCAAACGTGACGCTGCAATTTCCAAAGCAAGGTTTGACCTTGTTCTATTAAATGTTTTACAGCATTAAACCTCATCTGCCAAACAATGAAGGGTCTAAAGGTGTGGAAGGTGTGCAGCCACAGGAAAGAACTGCAATAAGAAGAACTTTTACAGTTGCAAATGTTGTGTTTCATCATAACTAAGGGTTATAGGGTGGTAAATACCGCCCCCCCCCCCACCTCTTTTGTTTGCTGCTGTACAGAGAAATGCCTGTCTGCTTGTTTCACTCTCATAATTAGTTATACACTAGTATGTGGGAGGGGGGAAACTTTTCAAGATGGGTGGTGACCATGGTGGTCATTTTGAGGTCGGCCATTTTGGATCCAACTTTTGTTTTTTCAATGGGAAGAGGGTCATGTGACACTTCAAACCTATTGAAAATTTCACAAGAAAAACAAGAAAAACAAGAAAAACAATGGGGTGGGCCAGTACAGATACTGGAAGCCTGTTGCTATCAGTGCGTGAAGAGTTGGAGAAGAGGGTTGCATTGACAATACAACACAATGGCAGCACTTTAAACACATTTTATAAGTGGTCAGAAACTTGTAAATAAATCATGAAATAATAAAGTTACGTTAAAAACACCATTGTTTTTCTTGTGAAATTCCCAATAAGTTTGATGTGTCACATGACCCTCTTCCTATTTAAAAAACAAAAGTTTGATCCAAAATGGATCCAACTTCAAAATGGCTGCCATGGTCACCACCCATTTTGAAAAGTTTCCCCCCTCCCATATACTAATGTGCCACAAACAGGAAGTTAATGATACTCCCCCATTTTATTTCCATTTTATTAAGATGTATCCATATAAATGGCCCACCCTGTACATGAAATGCTCTGCACTGTCAGAAAATTTGTCACTGTGGTGGTACCTTCTACTGTTTCTGTGGTGGTACCCTCAAGAGTACATATTGAAGCTGTTCTTCAGGATATTCCACTAAATTTCCACTAAATTAACTTTTAATACATTTTATATCAATTTTAACATTTTTTATATTTATATAAGCAAAAAAAATAGTAAAAATTATGAAAATACAGTAAAAATGGATTTATAACAGTTGTAATTGATTGTTTACTTTTTGAACACCCAGTTCTCACCTGTGCCCCTCCAGGAGGAAGGCACATCCCACAGTTTGAGTATCAATGCGTGACGCACTACACTATTTTATCAGGGTGTTCGTCTCAGGCTCTCATTCCTAGAGCTGACGTTGCCTGTTCTTCACTGACAGAGGTGTATCAGAGTTTCTAAGGATGTCAGGTTTGTAGAATTCGTGTTTAATTCCTGTTTAATTCATGTTTAATTCATGTTTAATTCCTGTTTAATTCCTGTTTGTTAGATTTCTGGTGCTTGTGAATGTAGCTGATCCAGGAGCTTTATGACTTGAGAAGTTGTGTTGGATTTTGTAAATTTATATATTAACTTTCTGAATTTGTCAGTGTCTGTACTGTTCCTCTCTGATAGCACAAATATTTGTGCAGCATCCTGCAATAAATCAACTCTCACTCTCTGAATTTATTATAAGATCAAAGTGTCTGACCTTCAATTGACATCCGTTATCTGAGGAAACTGAAAGTAAAGATTGCACCAAGATTAAATTCTTAACTTTTGGATTCTTGTTTATCAGTTTCTGACTTTTGGCCCCATTCTGCTGTGGGAGGTGTGACATCTCCTGAGAAGGGCGTGGCATAGTGACTGACAGCATAACAATGAACACTCACACCAATATTCAGTGTAAAATATTGACTTTAGTGACAAAGTCCTGAAGAGTGACAACGTTTGGCACCAACTGCAGTAAAAGAGTGATAAAATCTGCCAGACGAAGATACAAACATCATTGTATTCTTCATTAGGCCAATTGTTCATTTTAAATAAGCACTTAATTACATAGGTGCAGGTTTACTACAGGAATTAATGTAAATCAGAGTTGCCCACCGTGCAGCGGAGATATTTCTGATTCTACATTTACACTTTTGCTCCATCTGTTGATTTTGGCAGATATGCTTTTTCCAGAGCAGTGTAGAGTGTAAATTTGTTGTTGTACTGTGGTTGTGTTTACAGTGATTGTCTGTTTTAATGATCTTAATGCTTAGTTGTTTTAATGTTACATTTTTTAAATTCTTAACTCACGCCCATTCATTAGTCTTTATTTCTCTCTCTCTCTCTCTCTCTCTCTCTCTCTCTCTCTCTCTCTCTCTCTCTCTCTCTCTCTCCCTCTCTCTATCTCTATCTCTCCAGACTGGAGGCTCATGAAATTTGGTAAGCCCTGTTACAAAAAATCTTTCGGATTAGTAAATAATATAATTATTTTAAGTATAATTCCTGTAAGGTAATTACACACACACACACACACACACACGCACACACACACACACACACACACACACATTCTTTCTCAGTGGGAGGGTTAGGAGAAATTTATCTTCAAATAATGGTCCTTGAATGATCACAAAGGCGTAACGAAAAGAGTTGGACCTACTAAATGTTAGGAGTGTTTCACAGAGACTAGTATTGCTGTATCAACCCCGAGTGGGGAATTAAACCCTCAGTCAATGGTGTTATCTACGTTTCTGTGGTTCCTGGGTTTCAGCCAAAGTGGTTATCACCATGTAAACTCTAAACAATGAATATTCAAAGCCTTGCAAATGACCCTCAGCAGAATTCTGGGAAAGGATAAAAAAAGATGATTGATTTATAACTGTATTATATTTTAATTATTATTGATTCATTTTGACATACAGGGACATGTGATCAAAAACAAAATGTTAGTATTGATTTCAATCATGTAATGCCTCAGTTATGAATGTAAATGAACCTGTTCCTGTACCTTTTATCCATTTCCCCTTAAAGGTACAGGACTTGCTGATAAAGTCCAGCTGTCCATTACTATTCATGGAGATAATCACACTGCTACTGGGATGTCTGTACGTTCAGACCAGTGGCGATTGCTCTAAGACTGCAAGGGAAGCTCAGCTTCCCCTAAAATGTAAAAAATAAGTGATCAAATATATACTGTTGTGTGTACATGTCACTGAATAAATATCCACTACAACGCGCTAAACTTTTGTTCAGAATCAGCTTCTTATCACTGGTAAAGACGTGGCTTTCCTCTCAATCATTCCCGCAGCTTCACAGTGCTTTAAACAGTGAGGACGCTGAGCGTCCACAGAGTTCAATAGTGAAGCAGCGAAGTGCAGCGAAACGAGACGAGCCATTGGATAAATGCTGGGCTTTGTCCCGCCCATCGGACGCTCAGAGTCTCTGGAGGTCTATGGGGCAGTGGGCTGGCCTCGGCTGGCCCGGACGCTCAGCTTCTGCATGATGATTGGATGATCTGTCTGAGGCTGAATCCCTTTTTGATTGACAGCGAAATGAGCGAATCAGCGATCCTTTGGTGTAAAGATCCGTGGGAGCACAGGCGGACACACTTCACATGGGCCAAGGCCGTTTAAGCAGCCTAGCTCTGCTGGCCATTGAGAGGACACTAGTCAAGTCCCTGGAAAAGACGCCTTGTTGGTACGACAGGGTCACAGATCATTTTCTTAAAAAGGAACGGAGGGTAGAATTTACGTATAAATAAACCGACACATTTTATGATGCAGGCCGAAATTGAGCTTCCCCTCCTTGAAAGACCAGCATCCGCCACTGGTTCAGACATAAGAAACAAAAAATCAAACAAAAACAGCAGTGGTGTGAAGGCTTGAGAAGCAGGCGTGGGACCAAAAATTCACCTGAATCAATCGGCAAGGGAATATGATCATGGTGGGAGTGAAGAAACAATACTTTCTCCTCCCTCAACATCCACAACTGAAGTGTCCCTGAGCCTCATACCTAACCCTTAACTGCTGCCCAGGCGGCAAGTTGGCTGCCCCCCACTCTGTGTGTGTGTGTGTGTGTGTGTGTGTTTGTGCGCACTGCCCTTAATAATTAGTGTGTGTTAAATGTTGTTGACTGCTATGCAATGAATATAAATGCATGTTAATAATATTAAAATGATATTCTCCAGTACATTAACACACAGCTCTCTGACATGGTTTGTTCCTGACCCTTATTTAATTTTCTTCTTACAGTGACTTCTGCCTTTATCAAGCTCTGGGCCCATGTGATCTCGGTACCTCAGTTCTTTTCGATTCTTAATGTTAATATACTTTTCATTAAGAAATAAAACCACCTGTGACTACAATGCAAACATACCCAGATCAATCTCTTTGATTCTACACTCCGCTGTCCATGCTCTCAGCTCCACTGACCACACAGGAGCAATTTGTAGCTCTACAGTTACAGACGGTAGTCCATCTGTTGCTCTGCATACTTTGTTAGCCCCCTTCCCCCCTGTTCCTCAGCACTCAGGACCTCCACAGAGCAGGTGTGATGTGGTGGTGGATCATTCTCAGCGCTGCAGTGACACTGACGTGGTGGTGGTGTGTTAGTGTGTACATAATTCACAGTCTGGTGGTCCTTTAATTTATGATGTGATTATATAATTAGGTTTTAATTTATATGCTGTTTTTGTACAGCACTAAGTTCAGAGATTACGTCTGAACACTAAGCACTTTAGTAAGTCGCTCTGGATGAGAGCATCGGTTAATGTTATAAATGTAAATGAGAAAAAATCCTTTTTAATGTGTACTCTGAGCATTATTATACTCTGATCTTTGGGTTAAAAGCACTTTATAAATGTAATGTGTTTTTAAATTTACTTAATTTTTTGTCTTGCCTGCAGGAATACAACATGTTTTACAACATAAATATATTACGAGACAAAAGTGAGTGTCACCGACAGAATTAGAGCAGAAATTCATATTTTACAATACTTTGGAGGGATCTTTGGGACTTGTCACATGTCCTATAGTCCTTCTTCACAGAGTCTTGGGAACTCAAACTAAATGATTGTGCTGTTCCACATAGCTGTAATAGAGCCTCTGTGGCTGCTACGTCAGGTCCACTGCTGGTGTACTGCACTAAGAAACTTCTGAAGAACAATGCGGAGGGCTCTTGCGAGAAATATGTCATCTAGCTTAGTAGCAAAGAAGCTAGCTCAGTATTCCCGGTATAGACATTATAGTAGAAAGAGCAAGGAGGAGAAAAGGAGAGAGAGAGAGAGAGAAAGAGAGAGAGAGAGAGAGAGAGAGAGAGAGAGAGTAGTTGTACAAGAGTTAATACTGGACTGAATTTGTTGCGGTAATAATTTTAGTTTACGAAGTGTTATAATCAGATTTTGAGAGTTACTGAGCTGTGAGGCAGGGGTTTGCAGCTGCTAACTTTAGCTGAATTAGCTCACTTTTTTGTGTTAGACATCGATTCTGGTAGTAAGTGGTTTTCTCCGATTGCTGTGTGGATGAAATGACTGATGTTACACTGTGTCGACGGAACCCAAGCTTTGTTGAGGACCGCGTTAGAACCAGGCTTTTGAGAGTTACTGGTGAATGAGGGCAAGTGGTAGCGACTGCTAACTTTAGCCAGATTAGCTCACTTTTTAGCTTTAAGTGGTTTTCTGTGGGTTGCTGTGGTTATAACAGCTAGAGTACCACCAAATTTACACTTTATGGTTGTAATAACATGGTTTTATCAGGTAGTCAACGTTACTCTGTGTGTTGGTGTGAGTGTTAGAGAGAGAGAGGTGTGCGGGTGTGTTTGCCTGTCAGAGGGAGACAGGGTGAGTGTTAGCAGAAGCCCAGAGAGACGGTCGTTATTCTGTGAGTTGGCGAGCGAGAGAGAGAGAGAGTGAGAGAGAGAGAGAGATGTGTGAGACTTCATTTCATCACAGTACTGTAAATGTGAATTACCCTCATCAGCAGGTAATGCCTAGCATTTGCGAAGTCTTACTGAGTGGTCTTTATACTGTTCATTTCACGTCTCTGACATCTTTTGCTTGTCCTAGTTCACAAATAAGCAAAGAAAAAACGAGTAAAAGTATAGCTAAGTCTTTAGGATTTTAACACACATCTCTCTGACATGGTTTGTTTTATTTATGTTTTATTCTTACAGTGTTGTCTGTAATCTGGGCTTTCCAGGTCGCAATATTTCAAAATATTTGGGTAGGTAAATTCTGTATACTTTCTATTAAGAAATAAAATCCACTGTGTCTGCAGCCCTTGTCACTGCAGAAGGGCCGTGTCACTGGGAGGCACCCAGTAGAGTCTCCCATGAGAAGCAGGTCTCGAGCAAAGCTCCTTAAAATATAATCCCAAAAAAAGAGTAGTTAGAAAAGGAAGTCATTTACCTTGCTGGGAAGGGGGTCGTCGTCTGATGGCTGGGCAGCTCACATAAACATTGGGGGCGACATGGACTCACTACCCACAAGGTGCTGAATGTGGGTATGGTGCAATGCCCATTAGGCACTGGGAAGATGTAAAGGTGCCAATGGCTTTGAGACCCTTTGTAACACAAGCTGAGTCTTGACAGGGGGAATGTAACCTCACTGGGGGAACAGATAAAGCTGGTGCAGTAGGTTGAGTGATACCAACTAATTATATTTGGGACCATCTTTATGACTGTGTGGGAACCAGAAACCTTAGGTATAAGACCAGGTGTGATGTGGTGGTGGATCATTCTCAGCGCTGCAGTGACACTGACGTGGTGGTGGTGTGTTAGTGTGTGTTGTGCTGGTGTAGAGTGGATCAGACACAGCAGTGCTGCTGGAGTTTATAAACCCCTCAGTGTCTGGACTGAGAACAGTCCACCGACCAAAAACATCCAGCCGACAGCGTCCTGTGTCACTGATGAAGGACTAGAGGACGAGCGACACACACTGTGCAGCGACAGATGAGCTACTGTCTCTGACTCTACATCTACAAGGTGGACCAACGAGGGAGGAGTGTCTCACAGAGTGGACAGAGAGTGGACACAGGGTTTAAAAACTCCAGCAGCACTGCTGTGTCTGATCCACTCTACACCAGCACAACACACACTAACACACCACCACCACGTCAGTGTCACTGCAGCGCTGAGAATGATCCACCACCACATCACACCATTTACATTATTATTAAGATATATTTATTTTTGTAATTTAAAATACTTGATCATTTATATGACAATACATATTTTCAGTACTCTTTTTTTGCCTTGCCTACAGAATGTTGCAATACTTAGTATAAAGGATTTACCAGTCACAGGTGAGTGGTCCCTCCTGCAGTGCAGCTGAAATTCTGAAACATATTGTTCAATCGTTTGGAAGCGAAAGAATGAATGATGAATGAGAATAGTGTGTTCCTCATCAAGGCACTCAACCCCCAACTGCTCGTGTGAGGCTGAAGCAGCTGCCCACATTTCCAGATCACTAATGTGTGTGTGTGTGTGTGTGTGTGTGTTCACTGTTAGTATATGTAGATGTGTTAAACGTAGAGCCCACTTTCTATTGACTGCTGTGTAATGACGATTAAAGCACACTTGGTGTTAAATCTATCAAAATTACATTCTATAGAAAATGTTGTTTGGTTTGTTCCTGACTCTTTATGTTTTATTCTTACAGTAATTTCTACAGCCTTGGGCCTCCTGGGCATAGTACTTCAGATCATTTGGGTAGGTAATGTTTATACAATTAAGAAATAAAATTTAATGTGACTACAGTACCCCTGGACTGGGGCCTTGTTATTAAGGCAGGGCCTGTGTAGTCTAATGACTTCGAAGGCTACGTTGTGGGGGAGTTGTTGACTCACAGTAGGTTCTCCAGTGAAGAACAAGTCTGGACTGAAGTTCCAGACACACACTGTCTAAAATGTGTGGTAGAACAAGGAAGTCCTTTACAGGTACCAGAACCAGAGATAAATGGATAGAGTCAGGACAGAGTCATGGTTTATCCACTGTTTACAGCAGGGTCAGATCATAATGATATAAGATACACCTGTGTAAATAATCCTGACCTCTCTTTGTTTAAGTTCAGTTAATATTATGGGGTTTGCTACTAGAGCCATCCTGCTTATGAATGAGAGCAGTGAAGAAATGTAAAAGAGAATGTGCCTCTAACCGTGCGGACCACAGCTGCAAAAAAAAAACACAGATGCAGCATTTTCCTCTTTGCAATTTTGTGTTTTCTAATCAAAAAGCAGATAAAATGTCCACGCTGTAAGTTTTTAGTCTTTATTCAGTTTCTTGACATCCATTAACAGTTTGTGCAGAGGATTGCTATTGTTTGGAATTAAAATTAATTCATTCTTTGTCTGTAAGCCTTATCCAGTTCAGTGTCGGGAGCCTACCTTGAATCACTGGGCGCAAGGCAGGAACACCCCTGGAGGGCGCGCCAGTCCTTGACAGGGTGACACATTTTCACACATTCACTCACACACTCACACCTACGGACACTTTTGAGTCGCCAATCCACCTACCAACGTCTGTTTTTGGAGCATGGGAGGAAACCGGAGCACCCGGAGGAAACCCACACAGAGACAGAGAGAACACACCACGCTCCTCACAGACAGTCACCCAGAGGAAACCCACACAGACACAAGGAGAACACACCACACTCCTCACAGTCAGTCACCCGGAGGAAACCCACGCAGACACAGGGAGAACACACCACACTCCTCACAGACAGTCACCCGGAGGAAACCCACGCAGACACAGGGAGAACACACCACACTCCTCACAGACAGTCACCCGGAGGAAACCCACGCAGACACAGAGAGAGCACACCACACTCCTCACAGACAGTCTCCCGGAGGAAACCCACGCAGACACAGGGAGAACACACCACACTCCTCACAGTCAGTCACCCGGAGGAAACCCACGCAGACACAGGGAGAACACACCACACTCCTCACAGTCAGTCACCCGGAGGAAACCCACGCAGACACAGAGAGAACACACCACACTCCTCACAGACAGTCACCCGGAGGAAACCCACGCAGACACAGAGAGAGCACACCACACTCCTCACAGACAGTCTCCCGGAGGAAACCCACGCAGACACAGGGAGAACACACCACACTCCTCACAGTCAGTCACCCGGAGGAAACCCACGCAGACACAGGGAGAACACACCACACTCCTCACAGTCAGTCACCCGGAGGAAACCCACGCAGACACAGGGAGAACACATCACACTCCTCACAGACAGTCACCCGGAGGAAACCCACGCAGACACAGAGAGAACACACCACACTCCTCACAGACAGTCACCCGGAGCGGGACTCAAACCCACAACCACCAGGAACCTGGAGCGGTGACAGAGACACTACCTGCTACAGCACTGTGCCACTAGGAACCTATTTAGGGTTCAGTTAAATTAGTATTCAAATGTGTTTTGGTGATTTTAAATCACTGCATTAATATTCAAATCAACACACGCTGTGTCTGTTTGTTATGTTTGTTTCTCCAAATATGATGAAAGTATTATTTATATCAAAAAAATAATGAAAGGTTTTCAGTGCATTTGTTTTTTTATCTTACCTGCAGACTGGTACTCTGTTTCTCACAAAGAAATTCCTGTACACAGGTGAGTTTTTTAATAGTTTTTAATTCGATTGAGGAGCTTAAAATATCATTAATTTAATCAATAATATTTATTTTCATTATAATTATTGTAATCACAGGTACAACTACAGGCATGACGTTAACTGTATGCTTTTGTAACGCTATGCATTAATATTTCCATCTGATGTTCCTTCCCTCCTCACACACACACACACACACACTCTCTTTCTTTATTAGGAGGTGCAGGAGAAACCCGTGTTCATGTGATGGTCCTTGGAAAGACATTCGATTCTCACAAAGAATTCATGAAAAGACTCGGTATCAGGTCTCAACATGAAGTGCTCTCTGTGGCTGAGAGTGATGTCATCTTCGCTTTCGTCCCCATCGTGTCTCGAGCTGGAACTGACATTGAAGCTGCTCTTCAGAAGATTCCTGGTAATAATACAGTCCTTTGCCATGATGTTATGTGAGAATATGTGTTCATTTTGCTCATTCTAAGGTGTTTCCTCACAGGGTCCCGGCCTGTTATTCTGGTGGTCCTCCACTACACGTTTGATCGATACTTCACAGCCCCAGAAAGCAGATGCAGTATAAAGAGGAGTGAAATATTCACGGTGGACTGTCTGTATCATGAAGAGCGAGGTCTACTGCAATGTCCCCAGAATAAGATAGCTCTGAAACAAACAGCAAATTATATTAGTATCATCAAGAAGAAAAAGAAGTCACAGCCATAAAGTAAGGAAGCAACAGAGGAGTCATACAGTGTGTGTTTACACTTTGGTTTCTTTTATGCTCTTTCCATTTACTTGTCACTTAAACGCATTGAGATAAATTCAAAATTATTATGTGATTTAAAATAGCTTCTGATCAAACAGCAATGTCAGTAAATACTTATGTAGGTTACTTACTTGTGTGAGTCTTGTGCACTTATCTGAGGAAGCCTTCGGTCTTTTTCTGCTTTATGTTTAATATTGTACTGTAGCATAATGACACTTCACTGGTGATCATTAAAAATTCAATCTATAGTTTGATCAGAGGAGGATGGGTCCCCTTTGTGAGTCTTGGTTCCTCCCAAGGTTTCTTTCTCCGGCCTCGAGGGAGTTTTTCTTTGCCACTGTCGCCTTCGGCTGCTCGCATTGGGCTTTGATTTAAATGTTCTGTTCTGAAACTGTGAAGCTGCTTTGTGACAACGTCAGTTGTAAAAGGTGCTATATAAATAAATTTGATTTGATTTTAATATTAGAACACTTTAAATAAAATGTCAATGTCAAAACACAACTCTAAAAGTGTGTGCGTTTTATAAGGTAAAGTATTAAACATTAAATCATTAAACCTGATTCAGTAATGTGTAGTTCCACATGAAAGTGATAATGTGTTTAGCTCATAACAGGCCTTTTCAGGCTTTTACTTCCTGTTTGTTTCCTGCTGGTGAGTGAGAAAGTGAAAGTAGAAGTAAAAGAAACACAATAAGATCAGACGAGAATCTCCAAGATCCAGCTTCTGGACCATGGCTCAAGGTTTGTGAATGTCCTCCAGGTTTTATAGACTGCTGTGAATATGTGTGTGGTCTGATACAGACTTGTTTAGTTATTGCTCATAAAACAAGTCAAAACACTGATATTTTCAGCACTAACTAATGCACTGACCTTGTTTCCTGAGGCTCACCTGTATGTAGAGGAACTTGCAGAATTAAACTAACTGTTCGGTTTAGATTCACGGGGTTAAACTTACTGATGTGGAGCTAAATCAGAGTTTGTCTGAGGTTACTAGGTGCTGAATATTGAAGGGTGTAAAGAGAACTGTCGTTCAGCCACAAGAAAGAAAAGCCACAGCAAGACATTTTACAGATGCGTGCATGGCATCATTTGTCATGTATCTGTACATATCACAACGAAGGGTTAAAGAGGTGTAACCCCAAAGTTGACTTTGCATTTGTTGTCTATTAAAAACCACCTGAGAGCAGTCATTGGCAGTGGATTATTTAACAATCACGTATTTACATACAACCACTGCATGTTCATAGACTGGATTGAGGCAAAAATAAAATAAGTAAATAAATAAACAAAAACACAGGAAGTACTTTTATTTGGACACATATTTGAGTCCAGTTTTAACTCAGCATTGGAGATTGTTAGAAGAGTACATCATTGCTTTCTCTGAGGAAGCTGCAGAATGTTATACGACACATTTCTGTTGCCTCTGAGGCGGATTCTAAAGAGGTACATCCTGTACTCTCGGTTTATGATTGCTGCCTCTGAAGAAGCTGCAGAATAACACAATGCTCCACTGACAGAGGCTAAGACAAAGTGGAATAACACATGCTCCGCTGCCTGCCACGTGCTTCTGGAAAAGACCTACAATTATTTATTTATGTGATTTCAATAAAATATTGCAATAGGTTTCAAGCCTTCTGTGGAAAAGCCTTGTGTCCTTTATTAGGCAGGTCACATGAAATGTTGCATGAAATTTAAATGTCAAATGTTATGCAATATTTTCAAAAAAACAAGCCATTGCCCATGACTAAATTTTGTTTTATGCTCCGGTTTCACAATTCCACAGTCCAAAAACACACATTCGTATGTGGATTGGTGACTCAAAAGTGTCCGTAGGTGTGAGTGAATGTGTGTGTGTGTCTATGTTACAGGGTGTAATCCTCCAGGCCCTGGAGTCCAGGGTGTGTTCCCGCCTTGTGCCCAATGATTCCAGGTAGGCTCTGGACCCACCGCGACCCTGAACTGGATAAAGGTTACAGACAATGAATGAATGAATGACTCTATTTTGTTTTAAATACGTCTAATGAAGAGTATGAATATCTGGGACCCACATTATGACTGTCTTCCCATTACTGAAATATCAGAGACACGTGAGACAGATGCTTTGTAGCTGATGGCAGTCCAGCAATGCAAGGCTCGTCTGGTCTGGTCTTGATGCTGTCGCCTCTCTGCCTTCATCTTAGGACTTTGAAATGAGCTGTGGTTATTTACCCCCTTCTCTAATCTGCCCCTGTGTGTTGTCTGTTTCCAGAATCAAGAGAGATGAAGTACTTCATGACGGCACACGGGCAAACCTTCACTTCTCACCTTACATTTTTGGAGCGTCTTATTAATTGTCTTCGTCTCCGTGAAGTGAATTCTCTGGATGAAAGTGACATTGTTATTTCTTTTGTTGCAATTGTGTCTCGGGCCGGAACAGACATTGAAGCAGCTCTTCAGGCAATGCCACAAAGTGAGGACATTCTCAGGGAGCTGCAGTTGTTGAGTCCTGAATAAACATACCCATTTTATTTGTAGTTTATCTAAAGGACAATCAGTTGGTTTCTCCAGTAATTCTATGTAGTTCTCTTTATGAAACAGCTGATATACAGACACCTAGTGGCCTGGACGTACCAGAGATTCTGTACTAAAGCCAATTATAACATAGCCACAGATCGTTTGCAGCTTAAAACCTATTCTAATATTGAGTGACATCTTATAAATATATTATCATCTCTTCTCATCTCATCTCTCTCTCTCTCTCTCTCTCTCTCTCTCTCTCTCTCTCTCTCTCTCTCTCTCTCATTTAGCGACTCAGTCTGTTGTTCTAGTGGTGCTTCACCACACTTTTGATCCAGGTTTCATAACAGCAGAGAGCAGCCTGATTGTAAACAGAGAGAATGTGTTCACTGTGGACTGTGTGTTCCATGAAGACAAAGGTCTGCTGATATGTCAGCGCAATGATGAGGCTCTGAGGGCTGTCACTGATTATCTCAAAGCTAAAGGAGCATCGCCCACTTCACAGGAAGGTGTCAGACCTTTTATGGTGTGTTCAGGCTTGTAATTCAGTTCCATGTTCCAGATCAAACAAGAAAATTATACTGTGTTTCATTTTAGTCGTGTTTTGGTTTAAGGTTAAAATACAACCTAGTGCTGCTTTAAACTGCTGCTGGAGTAGTTCCCTCAAGGGTCTGTCCTCTGTGTCTTTAATTATGGATCAGAACTGAACTGTTTAAATTTACCTCTCTATATATTTTATTTTTCTAATTTAAAAGGTGAGATCATGAAAGAGTTCAAATGTTTCCCCTGGGAATGTGAAACTAGTGTAAACCTTTAAACCCACTGTTGTATCTGAGGGAACATTTACACTGTGTATCTCTGGTGAAAAACACTGTACCATATTTCACTTCAGTTTCTAGTACAGTCTTCAAAATTAAAGTGCTGAAGGGTTCTTTGTATGATGCCATAGAGGAACCACTTTTGGTTCCATAAAGAACCAGGTTTGTTTAAGAGATAAGAGAAATACACCAATCTGTCTTTATACCTCTTTTCTGTAGTATTTTTTTCACTGGTTGTGTCTCACTGGTAATTTTGTCTTTCTTTTTTTCAGGCACAGATTTATCTCACTGCCTTCTGTCAGCATCTGCAGCACCTTTCTCTACCAAATAAAAAGAGAATCCTTCTGATCTTCATCTGGATTGTTCTGGGCATGGCGTCTGGAGCAGTCATTGGATGCTTTGGGACTGAACTCGGGGTGCTTGTTGGCGGACTGATCGGAGCATTAGCTGGGTGCATTGTTCACCTCTATCTTCAAAGTGAACAAACTCCAGCAGGAGTGTTGTCCACTGTGGAAGAAAACTACAACAGCCCCTGAACTAACAGCACATCTGACTGGTCTGAACCTACAAACCTGTAACCTGTTATTTTAAAAATGTTGGAGCAGCTTTCAGCTCAGCTTTAAAATACTCTTCACTTTTTATTCTCTAATGAATCTTCAATTCTTTAATTTCTTATATATTTTAAAGCCTTTTGTTTTATTGTGCTATTTTTAATTGCAACAATTAGGAAAGGACAGCACGGTGGTGCAGCAGGTAGTGTCTCTGTCACAGCTCCAGGGACCTGTCTGTGAGGAGTGTGATGTGCTCTCTCTGTGTCTGCGTGGGTTTCCTCCGGGTGACTGTCTGTGAGGAGTGTCGTGTGTTCTCCCTGTGTCTGCGTGGTTTTCCTCCGGGTGACTGTCTGTGAGGAGTGTGTTGAGTTCTCCCTGTGTCTGCGTGGTTTTCCTCCGGGTGACTGTCTGTGAGGAGTGTCGTGTGTTCTCCCTGTGTCTGCGTGGGTTTCCTCCGGGTGACTGTCTGTGAGGAGTGTGGTGTGTTCTCCCTGTGTCTGCGTGGGTTTCCTCTGGGTGACTGTCTGTGAGGAGTGTGGTGTGTTCTCTCTGTGTCTGCGTGGGTTTCCTCCAGGTGACTGTCTGTGAGGAGTGTGGTGTGTTCTCTCTGTGTCTGCGTGGGTTTCCTCCGGGTGACTGTCTGTGAGGAGTGTGGTGTGTTCTCCCTGTGTCTGTATAAGTTTCATCCTGCGGTTCAGACAATTTTCAGACAATGAATGAGTATCAGGAATGTTCTAGTGCTATTATTTTTTTATGTAAGAATCGTTCGAATTATGTTTATATTGCACTTTTATTTGCTTTATACGATTTTATATTTTTATTTTTGATTAATGTATTTTACTGTCCCTCTTCTCTCTGTAAAGCATTCTGAATTGTCTTTGTTTGTGACAGATGCTCTATAAATAAACTTGCCTTGACTTACTGCTCTTTGTCGTTAACTGTGTTCTTTTCTAATGCTAAGCATTCGTATTTCCATCAGATCTTTCTTCTGTCCTCAACACACACACACACACACACACATTTTTTTTCAGTGGGAGGGTCCATAGAATCCCAAGAACACGTGTCCCACTGTAGCGGAGATGAACAGATTATTCATTTTAATAAAAGATATTTTACGTTTTGGGGACTTAATATGCCAAAGTTATCTTATTATGCTGAAGCACCTCTCTTCAATACATCTCCACAATACATCTTTGAAGACATGTATGACATGTATGTCAAGAAAAGAATCTTTGCAAAATGCAGAGAGACACAGACCCACTTTATTTCATGTCCTCTAAAACCTTTTTAAAGACTCTAAAAGACTCAAACATCCCAAAGTTCTTACATGGAAAACAGGTTGTATTTGGGCACAACTGTTTGAAATTAATTCCATTTAGACAATCAAACCGGGTGGGATTAATTTACATGTGTTTAAAGTCATTTTTGTTTTATATGAATTTATGTAGAACCAAGGTAGCCACATACTATGTGTGTAGTTGGTTAATAATTATGTAGAACATGGTTGTCTTAATGATATTACTTTGTGTTAACATCTAATCTTTTATATTGCAAAAGTATGATTCAAAATCTTGGAGATGGTCTTTAAGCCTTTGTTTGTGCAGGGTCATAGATTTTATGTGATGCCACTACCAAGGTACAGGAAACAGCCAATCAGGAGCAAGAAATGCTCCAATTCTCCCTCATTGAGGACGAATCAGGTATTCGGGGTGGGTTTTCTAAACTCTGGTAAAAGCCAGTCACACCACACACTTAGACTTCACTCTTTAAACACTCCTCTGAGACACACTCTTTGAGAATTTTGGAGAGGAAGACGTTTTTCTGAAGAACGTCTCACTCCTGCTTCCAGCAGACAATGCATCTCAGATAGGGTAGTCAGAGAGCTCTCCTGCTCTGCAGACGTCTCTGCAGGCGCAGGCTCTTTCATGGCCCTCTTCAACAGTCTTGGGCCCCTCGTGGTCCAGAGAGAACCGATTTTTCTATTTTAATTTTTATCCAGATAGAAACTACAGATTAAGAAAAGCTACAGTTTAACTCTAGCGAAATTTCAACGGAAGGAACACCCACGGCTGCAACCTACAAGGCGCGTGTCTGCATGTCTCGAGGAAGTTGTGCCGGAAAGCACTGTCAGCGACATGCTCCCTGTCCATCTCCGGATATGTAAGGCCACATGGTCTCATGTCTCTCATGGCTCATGGGTTGGTACTGAAAGTTTGCTGGGATAAACAATAGCCTTTCTTAGAACTTAGGGTAATAATTATCACAGAGAAGTTCTCTCATACATTAATCTCCCTGTTCCCTCATGTATCGCGATAATCCATTTCATTATATGAATCTATAATCAATATTCTATTTTACAATTAATAAACTAGTTGTGTGATAAAACCAATCCTTGGTTATTTGTTTGTGTGTGCACCTTTCTTGTATGGAATTATAACTTCTAGTTCAGATTCAATTTCAGAGCCAAGAACCTACGGCAGGTCAATGATCATAATTCATTAATAATAGTTAATTCTAGCTAATTCTGCTGTATAATATGGGAAGATGGCCTTCTTGTCTAAGCTAAAATTAAGACAAGTAAACTACATATTATTTAATGGCTCTCAAACATGGAGATTAACAGAATTAATTAAAAAATTAATTATGAATAAAATAATAATTAATTATCATTGACTCTGCTATCTAGTGTTTATGCCACTGCAACGTGTGCATAACTATTTCCACTACACCCACAACTCTAAAAATGTGTGTTTTATAAGGTAAAGTATTAAACATTCAATCATTAAACCTGATTCAGCAATGTGTAGTTCCACATGAAAGTGATATTGTGTTTAGCTCATAACAGGCCTTTTCAGGCTTTTGCTTCCCATTTGTTTTCTGCTGGTGAGTGAGAAAGTGGAAGTGGAAGTAAAAGAAACACAATAAGATCAGACGAGAATCTCCAAGATCCAGCTTCTGGACCATGGCTCAAGGTTTGTGAATGTCCTCCAGGTTTTATAGACTGCTGTGAATGTGTGTGTGTTCTGATACAGACTTGTTTAGTTATTGTTCATAAAACAAGTCAAAACACTGATATTTTCAGCACTAACTAATGCACTGACCTTGTTTTCTGAGGCTCATCTGTATGTAGAGGAACTTGCATCTCAGTCACTAAACTCACTGTTCGGTTTAGATTCACAGGGTTAACTTACTGATGTGGAGCTAAATCAGAGTTTGTCTGAGGTAACTAGGTGTTGAATAATGAAGGGTGTAAAGAGAACTTTTGTTCAGCCACAAGAAAGTAAATCCACACTAATTTTACAATCACATACTTACATAAAACCAGTGCATTTTCACTGACTGGATTGAGGCAAAAAAGGTTGATTTGTTTGAGGTTGTTTTATATATATACATATATATTGCTGCTGTAATGTTTGGTCTCTAGAATATCTATGATTTCAGTGTCGAGTGGAATAATTCTAACGAGAGTAACAGCTGCAATTATTTATTTATGTGATTTCAATAAAATATTGCAGTAGGATTCAAGCCTTCTGTGGAAAAGCCTTGTGTCCTTTATTAGGCAGGTCACATGAAATGTTGCATGAAATTTAATTTATTTTAAATACGTCTAATGAAGAGTATGAATATCTGGGACGAACATTATGACTGTCTCCACATTACTGAAATATCAGAGACACGTGAGACAGATGCTTTGTAGCTGATGGCAGTCCAGCAACTCAAGGCTCGTCTGGTCTGTTCTTGATGCTGTCACCTCTCTGCCTTCATCTTAGGACTTTGAAATGAGCTGTGGTTATTTATCCCCTTCTCTAATCTGCCCCTGTGTGTTGTCTGTCTCCAGGATCAAGAGAGATGAAGTACTTCATGACGGCACATGGGCAAACCTTCACTTCTCACCTTACGTTTTTGGAGCGTCTCAGTAATCGTCTTCGTCTCCGTGAAGTGAATTCTCTGGATGAGAGCGACATTATTATTTCTTTTGTCCCAATTGTGTCTCGGGCGGGAACAGACATTGAAGCAGCTCTTCAGGCAGTGCCACAAAGTGAGGACATTCTCAGGGAGCTGTAGTTGCTGAATCCTGAATAAACATAACCATTTTATTTGTAGTTTATCTAATGGATAATCAGTTGATTTCTCCAGTGATTCTAGTTCTGTTTATGAAACAGCTGATATACAGACACCTAGTGGCCAGGATGTACCAGAGATTCTGTACTAAAGCAGATTACAACATAGCCACAGATTGTTTGCAGCTTAAAACCTATTCTAATATTGAATGACAACTTGTAAATACATTCTCATCTCCCTCCCTCTCTCTCTCTCTCTCTCTCTCTCTCTCTCTCTCTCTCTCTCTCTCTCTCTCTCTCTCTCTCTCTCTCTTTAGCAACTAAGCCTGTTGTTCTAGTGGTGCTTCACCACACTTTTAATCCACATTTCATAACAACAGTAGGCAGACGGAGTGTAAACAGGGAGAATGTGTTCGCTGTGGACTGTCTGTTCCATGAAGACCGAGGTCTGCTGAGATGCCAGTGCAATGATGAGGCTCTGAGGGCTGTCACTGATCATCTGACAGCTAAAGGAGCATCGCCCACTTCACATGAAGGTGTCAGACCTGTTACGGTGTGTTCAGGCTTGTAATTCAGTTCCTTGTTCCAGATCAAACAAGAAAATTATACTTTGTTTCGTTTTAGTCGTGTCTTGGTTTAAGGTTAAAATACAACCTAGTGCTGTTTTAAACTGCTGCTGGAGAAGTTCCCTCAAGGGTCTGTCCTCTGTTGTTTTTAATTATGGATCAGAACTGAACTGTTTAAATTTACCTCTCTATATATTTTATTTTTCTGATTTTAAAGGTTAGCTTATGAAAGAGTTCAAATGTTTCCCCTGGGAATGTGAAACTAGTGTAAACCTTTAAACCCAGTGTTGTATCTGAGGGAACATTTACACTGTGTATCTCTGGTGAAGAACACTGTACCATATTTCATTTCAGTTTCTAGTACAATCTTCAAAATAATAGCCATAGAGGAACCACTTTTGGTTCCATAAAGAACCAGGTTTGTTTAAGAGATAAAAGAAACACACCGATCTGTCTTTATACCTCTTTTCTGTAGTGTTTTTTTAACTGGTCTCACTGGTAATTTTGTCTTTCTTTTTTTCAGGCACAGATTTATCTCACTGCCTTCTGGCAGCATCTGCAGCAACTTTCTCTACCAAATAAAAAGAGAATCCTTCTGATCTTCATCTGGATTGTTCTGGGCATGGCGTCAGGAGCAGTCATTTATTTTTTTTGGGACTTTGGGACTGGTTACGGGGTGCTTGTTGGCGGACTGATCGGAGCATTAGCTGGGTGCATTGTTCACCTCTATCTTCAAAGTGAACAAACCCCAGCAGGTGTGTTGTCCACTGTGGAAGAAAACTACAACAGCCCCTGAACTAACAGCACATCTGATAGTAACATGTAAAACATGTAAAACCTGTAACATGTAAAACATTTTTATTTTAATTAACCAAACCCACAAAAGAAGAACTCCTATGAAGAACCAAACACGGAGAAGCAGTGTTTAGTAACTCCTCTGCTCCTCAATCGAAACCGAGTTGACTTACAACAGCCCTGATTTCAGACACGTTTAAATCCAGGCTGAAAAAATACTGTCCGAGCAGCTTTCAGCTCAGCTTTAAAATACTCTTCACTTTTTATTCTCTAATGACTCTTCAATTCTTTAATTTCTTATATATTTTAAAGCCTTTTGTTTTATTGTGCTATTTTTAATTGCAACAATTAGGAAAGGACAGCACAGTGGTGCAGCAGGTAGTGTCTCTGTCACAGCTCCAGGGACCTGTCTGTGAGGAGTGTGGTGTGTTCTCCCTGTGTCTGCGTGGTTTTCCTCCGGGTGACTGTCTGTGAGGAGTGTGGTGTGTTCTCCCTGTGTCTTAATCCATTTCATTATATGAATCTATAATCAATATTCTATTTTACAGTTAATAAACCACTTGTGTGATAAAACCAATCCTTGGTTATTTGTTTGTGTGTGCACCTTTCTTGTATGGAATTATAACTTCTAGTTCAGATTCAATTTCAGAGTCAAGAACCCACGGCAGGTCAATGATCATAATTCATTAATAATAGTTAATTCTAGCTAATTCTGCTGTATAATAGATGGCCTTCTTGTCTAAGCTAAAATTAAGACAGGTAAAGACACTACATATTATTTAATGGCTCTCAAACATGGAGATTAGCAGAATTAATTAAAAAATTAATTATGAATAAAATAATAATTAATTATCATTGACTCTGCTATCTAGTGCTTCTGCCACTGCAACGTGTGCATAACTATTTCCACTACACCCACAACTCTAAAAATGTGTGTTTTATAAGGTAAAGTATTAAACATTAAATCATTAAACCTGATTCAGTAATGTGTAGTTCCACATGAAAGTGATATTGTGTTTAGCTCATAATAGGCCTTTTCAGGCTTTTGCTTCCCGTTTGTTTTCTGCTGGTGAGTGAGAAAGTGGAAGTAGAAGTAAAAGAAACACAATAAGATCAGACGAGAATCTCCAAGATCCAGCTTCTGGACCATGGCTCAAGGTTTGTGAATGTCCTTCAGACTTTATAGCCTGCTGTGTGAATATGTGTGTGGTCTGAAACAGACTTATTTAGTTATTGTTCATAAAACAAGTCAAAACACTGATATTTTCAGCACTAACTAATGCACTGACCTTGTTTTCTGAGGCTCATCTGTACGTAGAGGAACTTGCAGCTCAGTCACTAAACTCACTGTTCGGTTTAGATTCACAGGGTTAACTTACTGATGTGGAGCTAAATCAGAGTTTGTCTGAGGTAACTAGGTGTTGAATAATGAAGGGTGTAAAGATAACTTTTGTTCAGCCACAAGAAAGTAAATCCACACCAATTTTACAATCAAATCAAAATCAAATCAAATTAAATTTATTTATATAGCGCTTTTCACAACTGATGTTGTCACAAAGCAGCTTCACAGAATTCCAGTAAGACAAAGATTTGACATGAAATGTAAAAACAAATGTAAAACCCTCAAGTGAGCAAGCCAGGGGCGACAGTGGCAAGGAAAAACTCCCCCAGCTGAGGAAGAAACCTTGGGAGGAACCAAGGCTCACAAGGGGTGACCCATCCTCCTCTGGTCAATCTACTGGTGATGATAGTTAGTAGTCCATGAGAACTTCAGTGTAGGGACAGCTTCAAGGCACTTGGTGGTTGCTGGAGCGTGGGCAGCTGGTCTGAAGCGTGGAGGAGGGTCTCGACAGTCATCCATCAGTGTCCAGACAGACAGGTGGGCAGTCGTTTACTCGGAAAGATGTAAAGGGATGGAATTAGTTTTGAACTGTTTTGTGTTTGTAAAGTAGAAAATATGAACATTTCCAGAGTGTGGCTAATGACTCCGGCAGATCTGACTATGACAGCATTAACTAAAAGGAGAGAACCAGGAGGACACACAGACACGGGAGCATCCTGAAACACTGGCATCCCTCCGCTCCACCGTCAACAAACCTGAGTGATCGCGAGAAGCGGCGGGACGACAGCACCAGCGTCTCAGTTTACTATAATTCCCTGTGTCCATGGACCTCCCGGATCTGCCGCCTTTATCTATGGGGGAGCATTAGCTACCAAATGATAAACTAAACAAATGAGTTTTTAGCCTACATTTGAAGATTGCGACTGTGTCTGAGTCCCAATCACATACTTACATAAAACCAGTGCATTTTCACTGACTGGATTGAGGCAAAAAAAGGTTGATTTGTTTGAGGTTGTTTTATATATATATACATATATATTGCTGCTGTAATGTTTGGTCTCTAGAATATCTATGATTTCAGTGTCGAGTGGAATAATTCTAACGAGAGTAACAGCTGCAATTATTTATTTATGTGATTTCAATAAAATATTGCAATAGGATTCAAGCCTTCTGTGGAAAATCCTTGTGTCCTTTATTAGGCCGGTCACATGAAATGTTGCATGAAATTTAAATGTCAAATGTTATGCAATATTAAAAAAAAACAGGCCATTGCCCATTTATTTTAAATACGTCTAATGAAGAGTATGAATATCTGGGACCAACATTATGACTGTCTCCCCATTACTGAAATATCTGAGACACGTGAGACAGATGCTTTGTAGCTGATGGCAGTCCAGCAACGCAAGGCTCGTCTGGTCTGTTCTTGATGCTGTTGCCTCTCTGCCTTCATCTTAGGACTTTGAAATGAGCTGTGGTTATTTACCCTCTTTTCTTATCTGCCCCTGTGTGTTGTCTGTCTCCAGGATCAAGAAAGATGAAGTACTTCATGACGGCACACGGGCAAACCTTCACTTCTCACCTTACGTTTTTGGAGCGTCTCAGTAATCATCTTCGTCTCCGTGAAGTGTATTCTCTGGATGAGAGCGACATTGTTATTTCTTTTGTTGCAGTTGTGTCTCGGGCCGGAACAGACATTGAAGCTGCTCTTCAGGCAATGCCACAAAGTGAGGACATTCTCAGGGAGCTGCAGTTGTTGAGTCCTGAATAAAACAACCATTTTATTTGTAGTTTACGTAAAGGACAGTCAGTTGGTTTCTCCAGTGATTCTAGTTACCTAGTGGCCTGGATGTACCAGAGATTCTGTACTAAAGCAAATTACAACATAGCCACAGATCGTTTGCAAACTTTATCTAATATTGAGTGACAATTTTTAAATACATCCTCATCTCTCTCTCTCTCTCTCTCTCTCTCTCTCGTTTAGCGACTCAGCCTGTTGTTCTAGTGGTGCTCCACCACACTTTTAATCTACGTCTCATAACACCAGAGAGCAGATGGAGTGTAAACAGGGAGAATGTGTTCACTGTGGACTGTCTGTTCCATGAAGACAAAGGTCTGCTGAGATGCCAGTGCAATGATGAGGCTCTGAAACTTGTCACTGATTATCTGACAGCTAAAGGAGCATCGCCCACTTTACAGGAAGTTGTCAGACTTGTTAAGGTGTGTTCAAGCTCATAATTCAGTTCCTTGTTCCAGATCAAACAAGAAAATTATACTTTGTTTTGTTTTAGTCCTGTTTTGGTTTAAGGTTAAAATACAACCTAGTGCTGCTTTAAACTGCTGCTGGAGTAGTTCCCTCAAGGGTCTGTCCTCTGTGTCTTTAATTATGGATCAGAACTGAACTGTTTAAATTTATCTCTCTATATATTTTATTTTTCTGATTTTAAAGGTGAGATCATGAAAGAGTTCAAATGTTTCCCCTGGGAATGTGAAACTAGTGTAAACCCTTAAACACACTGTTGTATCTGAGGGAACATTTACACTGTGTATCTCTGGTGAACAACACTGTACCATATTTCACTTCAGTTTCTAGTACAATCTTCAAAATAAAAGTGCTGAAGGGTTCTTTGAGCAATGTCATAGTGGAACCACTTTTGGTTCAAGAAAGAACCTGGTTGGTTTAAGAGATGTGTGAGTGTGGAAAAACCTTTTAAAGGTTTACTTTAAGGTTCTTTACACATTAAAATGTATCAATAAAACAAGAAGTGGTTCTTCTGTGTCATCGCTCAAAGAACATTTATTTTTAAGAGTGTATGTTTAAATGAAGTTGTAGATTCTGCAACTAGAGTAGATAGCACTAAATGGAGTGTGCATTTCTCAAAAACACAGTTCTGTTTTTATACCTTTGCCCTCATTGTAGTTTTTATATAGTTTTTTTAACTGGTTGTGCCTCACTGCTCTTGGTAATTTTGTCTTTCTTTTTTTTCGGTCACAGATTAATCTCACTGCCTGCTGTCAGTATCAGAAAGCCTTGCTGATCTTCATCTGGATTGTTCTGGGCATGGCGTCAGGAGCAGTCATTGGATACTTTGGGACTGAACTCGGGGTGCTTGTTGGCAGACTGATCGGAGCATTAGCTGGGTGCATTGTTCACCTCTATCTTCAAAACGAACAAACCCCAGCAGGAGTGTTGTCCACTGTGGAAGAAAACTACAACAGCCCCTGAACTAACAGCACATCTGACTGGTCTGAACCTACAAACCTGTAACATGTAAAACATTTTTATTTTAAATAACCAAACCAACAAAAGAAGAACTCCCATGAAGAACCAAACACGGAGAAGCAGTGTTTAGTAACTCCTCTGCTCCTCAATCAAACCGAGTTGACTTACAACAGCCCTGATTTCAGACACGTTTAAATTCAGGCTGAAAATATACTGTCGGAGCAGCTTTCAGCTCAGCTTTAAAATACTCTTCACTTTTTATTCTCTAATGACTCTTCAATTCTTTAATTTCTTATATATTTTAAAGCCTTTTGTTTTATTGTGCTATTTTTAATTGCAACAATTAGGAAAGGGCAGCACGGTGGTGCAGCAGGTAGTGTCTCTGTCACAGCTCCAGGGACCTGGAGGTTGTGGGTTCGAGTCCCGCTCCGGGTGTCTCTGTGTCTACGTGGGTTTCCTCCGGGTGACTGTCTGTGAGGAGTGTGGTGTGTTCTCTTTGTGTCTGTATAAGTTTCCTCCTGCGGTTACAGACAATGAATATCAGGAATGTTCTAGTGCTTTTATTTTTTTATATAAGAATCGTTCGAATTATGTTTATATTGCACTTTTATTTGCTTTATATGATTTTATATTTTTATTTTTAATTAATGTATTTTACTGTCCCTCTTCTCTCTGTAAAGCATTCTGAATTGTCTTTGTGACAGATGCTCTATAAATAAACTTGCCTTGACTTACTGCTCTTTGTCGTTAACTGTGTTCTTTTCTAATGCTAAGCATTCGTATTTCCATCTGATTTTCTTCTGTCTTCAACACACACACACACACACACACAAACACACACACATACACACACACACACACACATACACACAGACACACACACACACACACACACACATATGCAAACATTCTTTTTCAGTGGGAGTGTCCATAGAATCCCAAGTTCACGTGACCCACTGTAGCGGAGATGAACAGATAATTAATTTTAATAAAATATATTATATTATAAGTTATCTTATTATGCTGAAAGACCTCTCTTAGTTCAGAGACATCTCCAGAGAAGCCAGATGGAATTTCAGATAACAGAGCACAGGCTCATAAACCCCCCTCCAAGGACCCTTTTTTATGACCCCAGGACCCCCAGGGTCAAGAAAAGAATCTTTGCAAAATGCAGAGAGACACACAGACCCACCTTTATTCCATGTCCTCTTAAAGCTTTTTAAAGACTCTAAAAGACTCAAACATCCCAAAGTTCTTACATGGAAAACAAGTTGTATTTGGGCACAACTGTTTGAAATTAATTCCATTTAGACAATCAAACCGGGTGGGATTAATTTACATGTGTTTAAAGGCATTTTTGTTTTGTATGAATTTATGTAGAACCAAGGTAGCCACATACTATGTTTGTAGTTGGTTATTAATTATGTAGAAAATGGTTGTCTTAATGATATTACTTCATGTTAACATCTAATCTTTTATTTTGCAAAAGTATGATTCAAAATCTTGGAGATGGTCTTCAAGCCTTTGTTTGTGCAGGGTCATAGATTCTATGTGATGCCGCTACCAAGGTTCAGGAAACAGCCAATCAGGAGCAAGAAATGCTCCAATTCTCCCTCACTGAAGACGAGTCAGGTATTTGGGGCAGGATTTCTAAACTCTGGTAAAAGCCAGTCACACCACACACTTAGACTTTACTCTTTTAACACTTCTCTGAGACACACTCTTTGAGAATTTTGGAGGGGAAGAAGTTTTTCTGAAGAACATCTCTCTCCTGCTTCCAGCAGACTATGTTTCTCAGATAGGGTAGTCAGAGAGCCCTCCTGCTCTGCAGATGTCTCTGCAGGCGCAGGCTCTCTCATGTTTTATAAGGTAAAGTATTAAACATTAAATTATTAAACCTGATTCAGTAATGTGTAGTTCCACATGAAAGTGATATTGTGTTTAGCTCATAACACGCCTTTTCAGGCTTTTGCTTCCCGTTTGTTTTCTGCTGGTGAGCAAGAAAGTGGAAGTGGAAGTAAAAGAAACACAATAAGATCAGACGAGAATCTCCAAGATCCAGCTTCTGGACCATGGCTCAAGTTTTGTGAATGTCCTCCAGGTTTTATAGACTGCTGTGAATATGTGTGTGTTCTGATACAGACTTGTTTGGTTATTGCTCATAAAGCCAAAGTCAAAACACTGATATTTTCAGCACTAACTAATGCACTGACCTTGTTACCTGAGGCTCATCTGTATGTAGATGAACTTGCAGAATTAAACTCACTGTTCGGTTTAGATTCACAGGGTTAAACTTACTCATGTGGAGCTAAATCAGAGTTTGTCTGAGGTAACTAGGTGCAGAATAATGAAAGGTGTAAAGCGAACTTTCTTTCAGCCACAAGAAAGAAAAGCCACAGCAAGACATTTTACAGATGCGTGCGTGGCATCATTTGTCATGTATCTGTGTATATCACAACGAAGGGTTAAAGAGTTGTAACCCCAAAGTTGACCTTGCATTTGATGTCTATTAAAAAATCCCCCGAGAGCAGTCACTGGCGATGGATTATTTTACAATCACGTATTTAGATACAACCACTGCATGTTCATAGACTGGATAGAGGCAAAAATAAATAAATAAACAAACAAAAACACAGGAAGTACATTTATTTGGACACATCCTGTACTCTCGGTTTATGATTGCTGCCTCTGAAGAAGCTGCAGAATAACACAATGCTCCACTGACAGAGGCTAAGACACAGTGGAATAACACATGCTCCGCTGCCTGTGAAGAAGCAGGTGCACAGACAAAGTGGTTTCTGGAAAAATTAACTTAAAATAAAACAAGAGTCTGCACTTTGAGGCCACTTTCAGAATTTAATTTCAACTCCCATGGGTCCCTTCACAATATTTCAATAAAATTGTCAAGAACGCGGAGTCGGACTGACGGAGGTGGACGCACACGCTACCACACAAATACTTTTATTTACAACAAGCATGTCAAACAAAGGGAAACGATGACGGAGGGACAGCGGAGACAGAAGCTACAAAATAACAAGACACAGGTAAAGAAACAATACAATACTAATACATAATACAGACAAGACACACCTGAAACAGATAACAAGGAGGACAAAGAAGGAGGCGGAACAAAGGCAGGACATGGGTGGAGACATGGACAATAACAAACAGAGCCATGTGCTGAGAGAGCACATGGCGGGGAAAACAGACATGACAGGACGAGGGCGTGAGCAAAAATATTGCAGTAGGATTCAAGCCTCCTGTGGAAAAGCCTTGTGTCCTTTATTAGGCAGGTCACATGAAATGTTGCATGAAATTTAAATGTCAAATTTTATGCAATATTTAAAAAAAAAAAACAGGCCATTGCCCATGACATTATTTTGTTTAAATACATCTAATGAAGAGTATGAATATCTGGGATCCACATTATGACTGTCTCCCCATTACTGAAATATCTGAGACACATGAGACAGATGTTTTGTAACTGATGGTAGTCCAGCAACGCAAGGCTCGTCTGGTCTGGTCTTGATGCTGTCGCCTCTCTGCCTTCATCTTAGGACTTTGAAATGAGCTGTGATTATTTACCCTCTTCTCTAATCTGCCCCTGTGTGTTGTCTGTCTCCAGAATCAAGAGAGATGAAGTACTTCATGACGGCACACGGGCAAACCTTCACTTCTCACCTTACGTTTTTGGAGCGTCTCAGTAATCATCTTCGTCTCCGTGAAGTGTATTCTCTGGATGAGAGCGACATTGTTATTTCCTTTGTTGCAGTTGTGTCTCGGGCATCAACAGACATTGAAGCTGCTCTTCAGGCAATTCCACAAAGTGAGGACATTCTCAGGGAGCTGTAGTTGTTGAGTCCTGAATAAACATACCTATTTTATTTGTAGTTTCCTTATAGGACAATCAGTTGGTTTCTCCAGTGATTCTAGTTCTGTTTATGAAACAGCTGATATACAGACACCTAGTGGCCTGGATGTATCAGAGATTCTATACTAAATAGATTACAACATAGCCACAGATCGTTTGCAGCTTAAAACTTGATCTAATATTGAGTGACAGCTTATAAATAGATTATCATCTCATCTCATTTCATTTCTCTCTCTCTCTCTCTCTCTCTCACTCTCTCTCTCTCCCTCTTTCTCTCTCTCTCTCTCTCTCTCTCTCTCTCTCTCTCTCTCTCTCTCTCATTTAGTGACTAAGCCTGTTGTTCTAGTGGTGCTCCACCACACTTTTGATTCATATTTCATGACACCAGAGAGCAGACTGTGTGTAAACAGGGAGAATGTGTTCGCTGTGGACTGTCTGTTCCATGAAGACCGAGGTCTGCTGAGATGCGAGCGCAATGATGAGGCTCTGAGAGTTATTACTCATCATCTGACAGCTAAAGGAGCATCGCCCACTTCACAGGAAGATGTCAGAACAGTTTCGATGTGTTCAGGCTTGTAATTCAGTTCCTTGTTCCAGATCAAACAAGAAAATTATACTGTGTTTCGTTTTAGTCGTGTTTTGGTTTAAGGTTAAAATACAACCTAGTGCTGCTTTAAACTGCTGCTGGAGTAGTTCCCTCAAGGGTCTGTCCTCTGTGTCTTTAATTATGGATCAGAACTGAACTGTTTAAATTTTATCTCTCTATATATTTTATTTTTCTGATTTAAAAGGTGAGATCATGAAAGAGTTCAAATCTTTCCCCTGGGAATGTGAAACTAGTGTAAACCTTTAAACCCAGTGTTGTATCTGAGGGAACATTTACACTGTGTATCTCTGGTGAACACTGTACCATATTTCACTTCAGTTTCTAGTACAATCTTCAAAATAAAAGTGCTGAAGGGTTCTTTGAATGATTTCATAGAGGAACCACTTTTGGTTCCATAAAGAACCAGGTTTGTTTAAGAGATAAGAGAAATACACCAATCTGTCTTTATACCTCTTTTCTGTAGTATTTTTTTTTTCACTGGTTGTGTCTCACTGGTTATTTTGTATTTCTGTTTTTCAGGCACAGATTTATCTCACTGCCTTCTGTCAGCATCTGCAGCACCTTTTTCTACCAAATAAAAAGAGAATCCTTCTGATCTTCATCTTGATTGTTCTGGGCATGGTGTCTGGAGCAGGTATTGGATGCTTTGAGACTGGTTATGGGGTGCTTGTTGGCGGACTGATCGGAGCATTAGCTGGGTGCATTGTTCACCTCTATCTTCAAAGTGAACAAACCCCAGCAGGTGTGTTGTCTACTGTGGAAGAAAACTACATCAGCCCCTGAACTAACAGCACATCTGACTGGTCTGAACCTACAAACCTGTAACATGTAAAACATTTTTATTTTAAATAACCAAACCAACAAAAGAAGAACTCCCATGAAGAACCAAACACGGAGAAGCAGTGTTTAGTAACTCCTCTGCTCCTCAATCAAACCGAGTTGACTTACAACAGCCCTGATTTCAGACACGTTTAAATCCAGGCTGAAAATATACTGTCGGAGCAGCTTTCAGCTCAGCTTTAAAATACTCTTCACTTTTTATTCTCTAATGACTCTTCAATTCTTTAATTTCTTATATATTTTAAAGCCTTTTGTTTTATAATGCTAATTTTAATTGCAACAATTAGGAAAGGACAGCACGGTGGTGCAGCAGGTAGTGTCTCTGTCACAACTCCAGGGACCTGTCTGTGAGGAGTGTGGTGTGTTCTCTCTGTGTCTGCGTGGGTTTCCTCCGGGTGACTGTCTGTGAGGAGTGTGGTGTGTTCTCTCTGTGTCTGCGTGGGTTTCCTCCGGGTGACTGTCTGTGAGGAGTGTGGTGTGTTCTCTCTGTGTCTGCGTGGGTTTCCTCTGGGTGACTGTCTGTGAGGAGTGTGGTGTGTTCTCTTTGTGTCTGTTTAAGTTTCCTCCTGCGGTTACAGACAATGAATGAGTATCAGGAATGTTCTAGTGCTTTTATTTTTTTATGTAAGAATCATTCGAATTATGTTTATATTGCATTATTATTTGCCTCATATGGTTATATATTTTTAATACTTATTTTTAATTAATGTTTTTTACTGTCTCTCTTCTCTCTGTAAAGCATTCTGAATTGTCTTTGTGACAGATGCTCTATAAATAAACTTGCCTTGACTTACTGCTCTTTGTCGTTAACTGTGTTCTTTTCTAATGCTAAGCATTCGTATTTCCATCTGATTTTCTTCTGTCTTCAACACACACACACACACACACACACAAACACACACACATACACACACACACACACATACACACAGACACACACACACACACACACACACATATGCAAACATTCTTTTTCAGTGGGAGTGTCCATAGAATCCCAAGTTCACGTGACCCACTGTAGCGGAGATGAACAGATAATTAATTTTAATAAAATATATTATATTATAAGTTATCTTATTATGCTGAAAGACCTCTCTTAGTTCAGAGACATCTCCAGAGAAGCCAGATGGAATTTCAGATAACAGAGCACAGGCTCATAAACCCCCCTCCAAGGACCCTTTTTTATGACCCCAGGACCCCCAGGGTCAAGAAAAGAATCTTTGCAAAATGCAGAGAGACACACAGACCCACCTTTATTCCATGTCCTCTTAAAGCTTTTTAAAGACTCTAAAAGACTCAAACATCCCAAAGTTCTTACATGGAAAACAAGTTGTATTTGGGCACAACTGTTTGAAATTAATTCCATTTAGACAATCAAACCGGGTGGGATTAATTTACATGTGTTTAAAGTCATTTTTGTTTTATATGAATTTATGTAGAACCAAGGTATCCACATACTATATGTGTAGTTGGTTAATAATTATGTAGAACATGGTTTTCTTAATGATATTACTTTGTGCTAACATCTAATCTTTTACATTGCAAAAGTATGATTCAAAATCTTGGAGATTCATTCAAAGGAGATGGTCTTCAAGCCTTTGTCTTGTCCAGGGTCATAAATTCTATGTGATGCCACTCACAAGGTACAGGAAACAGCCAATCAATTATCCAATTCTCCCTCATTGAGGACGAATCAGGTATTCGGGGTGGGTTCATTAAAAACTCTGATAAAAGCCAGTCACACGCTACACTTTGACTTCACTCTTTTAACACTTGTTACGCTGCGCTGTGTATGTGTGTTTTCTCTCTCTCTCTCACTATCTCTGTAAATTTATAGGTTCTGCAATCTGTTGCAGTCCATGTTTGTTCACCCGTCTAGAGTTCATTCCAGTCTCCAGTTCGTGTATTTGTGCGTCGTTCTGAGTCCGGTCCACCATCTAGTCCATGTGTTGTGTCTGTCACCATTTCGTCTACGTCATCTCAGCGGGAGTCATAAATACGTCTGTGTACGCTGCTAGAGATTTGCTAGAGACTAGCTTTGTTTTGTGCTCTGTGATTTGTGTAGTGTATATATTGAATTGTGTTTACCTGGTTTTTCTGAAGAACGTCTCTCTCCGGCTTTCAGCAGACAATGCTTCTCTGATAGGGTAGTCAGAGTGCTTTCCTGCTCTGCAGACGTCTCTGCAGGCGCAGGCTCCCTCATGGCCCTCTTCAACAGTCTTGGGCCTCTTGTGGTGCAGAGAGAACAGATTTTTCTATTTTAATTTTTATCCAGATAGAAACTACAGATTAAGAAAAGCTACAGTTTAACTCTAGAGAAATTTCAACGCCACACCCAGTGTATAAAGGCAACCTTAGACCTCTGACCCTAAAAAGGACACAACGCCTCTGGACTAGCAACGATGAAGAAGGCTGCACGCACCCTCAGAAGAGACCTGCATGGGCGTGTCTCTCTCTCACAAGGCAGCACATCAGCGATGACGGATAATCCCCACAGAGACATTCACAACGCCACCAGCTCCGACGGAGGGGTCGAAGTGTCTGAACGGGGAGAGAAAAGGAACGCCCGCGGCTGCAATCTACAAGGCCCACGTCTGCAGTTCTCCAGGAAGTCGTGCCGGAAAGCACCGTCAGCGACATGCTCCCTGTCCATATCCGGATACGTAAGGTTACATTGTCTCATTTCTCTCATGGCTCAGGGTTGGAGCTGAAAGTTTGCTGGGATAAACAATAGCCTTTCTTAGAACTTAGTGTAATAACTATCATAGAGAAGTTCCCTCATATATTAATCTCCCTGTTCCCTCATGTATCACGATAATCCATTTAATTTAATTAATATGAATCTATAATCAATATTTTATTTTACAGTTAATAAACCACTTGTGTGATAAAACCAATCCTTGGTTATTTGTTTGTGTGTGCACCTTTCTTGTATGGAATTATAACTTCTAGTTCAGATTCAATTTCAGAGTCAAGAACCTATGGCACATCAATGAGCATAATTCATTAATAATAGTTAATTCTAGCTAATTCTGCTGTATAATATGTGAAGATGGCCTTGTCTAAGCTAAAATTAAGACAGGTAAGGACACTACATATTATTTAATGGCTCTCAAACATGGAGATTAGCAGAATGAATTAAATAATTAATTATGAATAAAATAATAATTAATTATCATTGACTCTGCTATCTAGTGCTTATGCCACTGCAACGTGTGCATAACTATTTCCACTACACCCACAACTCTAAAATTGTGTGTGTTTTATAAGGTAAAGATTCAATTTCAGAGTCAAGAACCCACGGCAGGTCAATGATCATAATTCATTAATAATAGTTAATTCTAGCTAATTCTGCTGTATAATAGATGGCCTTCTTGTCTAAGCTAAAATTAAGACAGGTAAAGACACTACATATTATTTAATGGCTCTCAAACATGGAGATTAGCAGAATTAATTAAAAAATTAATTATGAATAAAATAATAATTAATTATCATTGACTCTGCTATCTAGTGCTTCTGCCACTGCAACGTGTGCATAACTATTTCCACTACACCCACAACTCTAAAATTGTGTGTGTTTTATAAGGTAAAGTATTAAACATTAAATCGTTAAACCTGATTCAGTAATGTGTAGTTCCACATGAAAGTGATATTGTGTTTAGCTCATAATAGGCCTTTTCAGGCTTTTACTTTCTGTTTGTTTTCTGCTGGTGAGTGAGAAAGTGAAAGTAGAAGTAAAAGAAACACAATAAGATCAGACGAGAATCTCCAAGATCCAGATTCTGGACCATGGCTCAAGGTTTGTGAATGTCCTCCAGGTTTTAAAGACTGCTGTGAATATGTGTGTGTTCTGATACAGACTTGTTTGGTTATTGTTCATAAAACAAGTCAAAACACTGATATTTTCAGCACTAACTAATGCATTGACCTTGTTTTCTGAGGCTCATCTGTATGTAGAGGAACTTGCAGCTCAGTCACTAAACTCACTGTTCGGTTTAGATTCACAGGGTTAACTTACTGATGTGGAGCTAAATCAGAGTTTGTCTGAGGT
The DNA here is from genome assembly GCF_029633855.1 of Hoplias malabaricus. Classification (NCBI taxonomy): domain Eukaryota; kingdom Metazoa; phylum Chordata; class Actinopteri; order Characiformes; family Erythrinidae; genus Hoplias; species Hoplias malabaricus. The sequence continues at coordinate 57,322,846 of NC_089820.1, forward strand.
AACTAGGTGTTGAATAATGAAGGGTGTAAAGAGATCTTTCGTTCAGCCACAAGAAAGAAAAGCCACAGCAAGACATTTTACAGATACATGCATGGCATCATTTGTCATGTATCTGTATATATCACAATAAAGGGTTAAAGAGTTGTAACCCCAAAGGTGACTTTGCATTTGTTGTCTTAAAAAATCACCTGAGAGCAGTCATTGGCGATGGATTATTTAACAATCACGTATTTACATACAACCACTGCATGTTCATCGACTGGATTGAGGCAAAAATAAATAAATAAATAAACAAACAAAAACACAGGAAGTACATTTATTTGGACACATATTTGAGTCCAGTTTTAACTCAGCATTGGAGATTGTTAAAAGAGTACACCATTGCTTTCTCTGAGGAAGCTGCAGAATGTTATACGACACATTTCTGTTGCCTCTGAGGCGGATTCTAAAGAGGTACATCCTGTACTCTCGGTTTATGATTGCTGCCTCTGAAGAAGCTGCAGAATAACACAATGCTCCACTGACAGAGGCTAAGACACAGTGGAATAACACATGCTCCGCTGCCTGTGAAGAAGCAGGTGCACAGACAAAGTTGTTTCTGGAAAATTAAAATTAAATTAAAACAAAAGTCTGCACTTTGAGGCCATTTTCAGAATTTAATTTCAACTCCCATGGGTCCCTTCACAATATTTTGTGACTCAGGATTAAATTTCAGTGTCGAGTGGTGTAATTCTATCGAGAGCAGATTCAGTCCTGTGCAGACTTCTGATGTAAGAGATTCTAGAAAACACCTACAATTGTTTATTTATGTGATTTCAATAAAATATTGCAGTAGGGTTCAAGCCTCCTGTGGAGAAGCCTTGTGTCCTTTATTAGGCAGGTCACATGAAATGTTGGATGAAATTTAAATGTCAAAAATGTAATATTTTTTAAAAAACAGGCCATTGCCCATGACTCTATTTTGTTTTAAATACGTCTAATGAAGAGAATGAATATCTGGGACCCACATTATGACTGTCTCCCCATTACTGAAATATCAGAGACACGTGAGACAGATGCTTTGTAACTGATGGCAGTCCAGCAACGCAAGGCTCGTCTGGTCTGTTCTTGATGCTGTTGCCTCTCTGCCTTCATCTTAGGACTTTGAAATGAGCTGTGATTATTTACCCTCTTCTCTAATCTGCCCCTGTGTGTTGTCTGTCTCCAGAATCAAGAGAGATGAAGTACTTCATGACGGCACACGGGCAAACCTTCACTTCTCACCTTACGTTTTTGGAGCGTCTCAGTAATCATCTTCGTCTCCGTGAAGTGTATTCTCTGGATGAGAGCGACATTGTTATTTCTTTTGTTGCAATTGTGTCTCGGGCCGGAACAGACATTGAAGCTGCTCTTCAGGCAATGCCACAAAGTGAGGACATTCTCAGGGAGCTGCAGTTGTTGAGTCCTGAATAAACATACCCATTTTATTTGTAGTTTCCTTAAAGGACAATCAGTTGATTTCTCCAGTAATTCTATGTAGTTCTCTTTATGAGCTGATATACAGACACCTAGTGGCCTGGATGTACCAGAGATTCTGTACTAAAGCTGATTAAAGCCACTGATCATTTGCAGCTTAAAACTTGATCTAATATTGAGTGGCAGCTTATAAATACATTGTCATTTCATTTCATCTCACCTCATTTCTCTCTCTCTCTCTCTCTCTCTCTCTCTCTCTCTCTCTCTCTCTCTCTCTTTTAGCAACTAAGCCTGTTGTTCTAGTGGTGCTCCACCACACTTTTGATCCAGGTTTCATAACAGTAGACAGCAGACTGAGTGTAAACAGGGAGAATGTGTTCACTGTGGACGGTGTGTTCCATGAAGACAGAGGTCTGCTGAGATGCCGGCGCAATGATGAGGCTCTGAGGGCTGTCACTGATTATCTGACAGCTAAAGGAGCATCGTCCACTTCACAGGAAGGTGTCAGACCTGTTAAGGTGTGTTCAGGCTTGTAATTCAGTTCCTTGTTCCAGATCAAACAAGCAAATTATAATGTTCAAATGTTTCCCCTGGGAATGTGAAACTAGTGTAAACCTTTAAACCCAGTGTTGTATCTGAGGGAACATTTACACTGTGTATCTCTGGTGAACAACACTGTACCATATTTCACTTCAGTTTCTAGTACAATCTTCAAAATAAAAGTGCTGAAATGCTCTTGATGCCATAGAAGAACCACTTTTTGGTTCCATAAAGAACCAGGTTTGTTTAAGAGATGTGTTCTTTACAATTTTTTAATGTATCAGTAAAAGTGGTTCTTTATGGAACCAAAAGTGGTTCTTCTGTAGCTTCGCTCAAATTACCTTTTGTAGCACCTTTATTTTTAAGAGTGTGTGTTTAAATAAAGCTGTAGATTCCCCAAACATCAGACAGCACTAAGTGGAGTGTACATTTCCCAGATACATGGATCTGTCTTTATACCTCTGTTTTGTGTATTGTTGTTTTTCTCTCGTTTTTTGTCTCACTGTTAATTTTGTCTTTTTTTCTTTTTCACAGATTTCTCTCACTGACATCTGGCAGCGCCTTCCTCTATCAATAAAAAAGAAGGTCTATGTGATCCTCTGGGCTTTTTTGGGCGGGGTATTTGGAGCAGTCATTGGATATGTTGGGTCTTTGTTCGGGATGTTTGCTCTCGGAGCGACTGGAGGATTGGCAGGGTACATTTTTCACTTCTATCTTCAATGGAAATAAACCCCAGCAGGTGTGTTGTCCACTGTGGAAGAAAACTACAACAGCCCCTGAACTAACAGCACATCTGATTGGTCTGAACCTAAAAATATTTTTACTTTAATTCACCAAACCCACAAAAGAACTCCTATGAAGAACCAAACATGGAGAAGCAGTGTTTAGTAACTCCTCTGCTCCTCAATCGAAACCGAGTTGAGTTACAACAGCCCTGATTTCAGACACGTTTAAATCCAGGCTGAAAAACATACTATTACAGCTCAGCTTTAAAATACTCTTCACTTTTTACTCTCTAATGATCTTCAGTTCTTTAATTTCTTACATATTTTACTGCCTTTTTTTATTGCACTATTTTTAATTGCAACAATCAGAACCATTTTGTTGGTACAAGATATCAAGAATATTCTAATGCTTTTATTTTTTATGTAAGAATCATTTTAATCAGATTTTATTCACATTTATTTTCTTTATATGACTGTTAGATTTTTAATTCATATTGTTAATTAATGTTTTTACTGTCTCTTTTCTCTGTAAAGCACTTTGAATTGCCATTGTGTATGAAAAATGCTCTATAAATAAACTTGCCTTGACTTTCTGCCCTTTGTCGTTAACTGTGTTCTTTTCTAATGTTAATCATTCGTATTTCCATCTGATTTTTCTTCTGTCCTCAACATACACACACACATGTTCCTTTTTATTGGGAGGGTCCATAGAATCCCAAGTTCATGTGACCCACAACTCTAAAATGCGTGTGATTTATAAGGTAAAGTAAATCATTAAACCTGATTCAGTAATGTGTAGTTCCACATGAAAGTGATTTAGATTCACGAGGTTAAATTTACTGAAGTGGAGCTAAATCAGAGTTTGTCTGAGGTAACTAGGTGCTGAATAATGAAGGGTGTAGAGAGAAATGTTATGACTGGGTGAGTGTGTGACACTGTCCACAGGTGTGAATGTGTAATGTAATGTACCTTTAAGGAAAAAAACTGGTCTTTTAAACAATGTTGTACAAACTGGATTCCAAAAAAGTTGGGACACCAAACAAATTGTGAATAAAAACTGAATGCAATGATGTGGAGGCGCCAACATCTAATATTTTATTCAGAATAGAACACAAATCACAGATCAAAAATTTAAACTGAGAGAATGTATCATTTTAAGGGAAAAATATGTTGTTTCAAAATTTCATGGCGTCAACAAATCCCAAAAAAGTTGGGATGAGGCCATTTTTTACCACTGTGTGTCATCCCCCTTCTTCTTACAACACTCAACAGACGTCTGGGGACAGAGGAGACCAGTTTCTCAAGTTTAGAAATAGGAATGCTCTCTCATTCATGTCTAATACAGGCCTCTAACTGTTCATGAGCATCCAGTAGAGTTTTACGGCCTTGACCCTTACGCACACTAATTGTTCCAGATTCTCTGAATCTTTTGATGATGTTACGCACGGTTGATGATGATCATTTAAAAGTCTTTGCTATTTTACGCTGGGTAACACCATTCTGGTATCGCTGCACTATCTTTCTGCGCAACAATGGTGGAATTGGTGATCCTCTCACCATCTTGGCTTCAGAGAGACACCGACACTCTGAGAAGCTCTTTTTACCCAATCATGTTGTCAATTGACCTAATTAGTGTTAATTGGTCTTCCAGCCATTCGTTATATGCTCAATTTCCTTTTTCCAGCCACTTATTGCTACTTGTCCCAACTTTTTTGGGATTTGTTGACACTGAGATTTTGAATCAACATATTTTTACTTTAAAATGTTACATTTACTCAGATTAAACTTTTGATCTGTCGTCTATGTTCTATTACGAATAAAATATTGACATTTGCCATCTCCACATCATTGCATTCAGTGTTTATTCACAATTTGTTTAATGTCCCAACTTTTTTGGAATCCGGTTTGTATGTTGATTTTTGTATGCTTGGTTTTAATGTAACTTTATTCTTTCATGATTTATTTACAAGTTTCTGACCACTTATAAAATGTGTTCAAAGTGCTGCCATTGTGTTGGATTGTCAATGCAACCCTCTTCTCCCACTCTTCACACACTGTTAGCAACACCGCAGGAGAAATGCTAGCACAGGCTTCCAGTATCCATACTGGCCCACCCTATTGTTTTTCTTTTTTTTCTTGTGAAATTCCCAATAAGTTTGAAGTGTCACATGACCCTCTTCCCATTAAAAAAACAAAATTTGGATCCAAAATGGCCGACTTCGAAATGGCTACCATGGTCACCACCCATCTTGAAAAGTTTCCCCCCTCCCATATACTAATGTGCCACAAACAGGAAGTTAATATCACCAACCATTCCCATTTTATTAAGGTGTATCCATATAAATGGCCCACACTGTAGTTAGTAATATAATGAACACAGTTGCAGTAATGCAGCAGTCATGATTTGCTGTGGGATATTTGCACTGATGAACTGACCCTCAGACCAAAGACCACAGCACCTACGTCTCACAGTACACTACGGCCTTTTGTATGTATAATGCAGTAGCTTTATTTTTGTGAGTTAGGGTTCTGATTATGGAGAGTGAAACATGCAGACAGACATTTCTCTGTACAGCAGCAAACAAAAGAGGTGGGGGGGGGGGTGTTTACCACCCTATAACCCTTCGTTATGATGTAACACAACATATGCAACTGTAAACGTTCTTATTGCAGTTCTTTCCAGTGGCTGCACACCTTCCACACCTTTAGACCCTTCATTGTTTGGCAGATGAGGTTTAATGCTGTAAAACATTTAATAGAACAAGGTCAAACCTTGCTTTGGAAATTGCAGCTTCACGTCTGATCTTATTGTGTCTTTTACTTCCACTTTCACTTTCTCACTCACCAGCAGAAAACAAGCGGAAAGCAAAAACTGAAAATGAGTCCTGAACTGATGGATTTTCACTTTCATGTGGAACGACATATTTCTGAATCAGGTTTAATGATCTAATGTTTAAATAAATAAATACTTTACATAATAAAACACACCTTTTTAATGTTGAGTGTTTTCACATTCTGACATTTAAAGATTTTAAATGCTCTAATATTAAACGTAAAGCGGAAATAGACCTATGCTTCTTCAGATAAGAGCACAAGACCTACACCCAAAAGTATCTACACACCCCTCTTTAATGAGTGAATTCAGCTAATTCTGAGAGAGGTATTTGATTCTGTGTGCTGCTCTCTCTCCCCAGCTTTTGGCTAGAACTCCAGTATATATGATTCTTTACCCTTCCAAATACAGTGAATATGAAGCTTGGTTTACATTTGCACATTCAAGGAACTGAGAGAGAAAAGACTGATAGTTTCCTGTCAGGTGACTAACACTGGTTTGTTTGCACTGAGCATAGGACTTTGAAGAACTCCTGAAACTCAGAAGCTTGAAAGATGCATCAGAACTGGAATCACCTGGTGAAGGGACACTCCAACCTTCAGAAACAAAGCAGCCTTGTCCTTAAAGGAAGCAAGGCAAGGCAAGTTTATTTATAGAGCTCCTTTCGTACACAATGGCAATTCACATTGCTTTACAGCACAATACAGAAAGATTACAGTAGAATTTAAAAGGTAAAAGAAAATAAAAACAATTATTAATTAATTAATTAATTATCTGTAACCCTTATCCACCGGAGCACCCGGAGGAAACCCACGCAGACACAGGGAGAACACACCACACTCCTCACAGACAGTCACCCGGAGGAAACCCAAGCAGACACAGGGAGAACACATCAACTCAGACAGTCACCTGGAGCAGGAATCAAACCCACAACGTCCAGGCCCCTGGAGCTGTGTGACTGCGACACTACCTGCTGCGCCACAGTGCCACCCCTAAAAACAATTAGAAAGTATAAAATAGAATATTAAAAATGATTAAAACAATTTAAAACAATTAAAAATCAGAGTATTAAAAATTGACAGTTATTAAAATGGTGCTAAGTGCAGCGCTACTCAAAGGCACAGGAGAACAGAAGGTCTTTAGTCTAGATTTGAAGATAATATTCAGGGCAAATGTGACGTCTTCCGGGAGTCTGTTCCAGGTGCAGGGAGCATAGTGACTGAAAGCTGCCTCCCCCTGTGTGGTTCTGACCCGGGGCACCACTAGCTGACCAGTCCCGAGTGAGGGAACAGAGTGCAACCTGTGGATGCACAGGAGACCACCATCCACTGGCTAGAGATGGAATACGAAGTGTGCTCGGTAGGAGGATTGGTTTTGGCTCGATTAAAGTAACATTTCATCCGTCTAGTTCCAGTCACACTTCCAGTGTTTGTGTTTTTCACAACGTTGGCATATCATTCATCAGCATTCTCATATAGAAGTGGAGCTGAAAGTTTTCTCTACCAACTGCTCATTTCTCCCAAAGTTTCTCTATCAACATGCCTCAAGGTTTGTGAATCTTTTCTTCGTCCAGAAGTTGTTCTGTTAAACAGCAGCTCAGCTCATTTCAGCTTTGACTAATGGCTTTGTTTACATTAGATTTGCACAGAGGCTTTATGCTGGATTTGTCGTGAATAAGGATTAGTTCTGAATGGTCTGTCTGGGTGAATTAAAAGCTGAAAAAAATTAATTATCGCCTCTGACTCTAGTTGTGAATTACTCTCTGTCCTTAAATGAGTTCAGCTTTAAACAACTGCATTTGAGTTTGAAATAGAAGAGCAGAAGGGTTGATACTGCCTCTATCCAAAGAAGACAGTAGCCAACAAAACAAAACAGAGCTGACGTCCTTTAAACCAAGAATGGACCAATAATAATGCTCCAAATTACTTACAGTCAATCTACATTAACTTACATTAACAAAATTAATTAAGGACAAATTTGTCTTCTGTAGAATCGCAGTCTTTGGATGAATACACCCTTAAGTGCCGTTTAACAAGTGTCAGACAGAGATAAGGAGAGAGAGGAAGCGCTGGCGAGGAGCAGAGTGACAGTCACGGGGGAGGTTCACTTTCTAAGCTTTTTCAGAGAAGCATGAATGATTTCTGGGAGGTCGTAATGACACACATCTGCATTCTTGGTTGATTTGTATGTCGTGGAGTCAACGTAGCTCTGAACAAATATTAACTTAATTATCGTTACTGTTAAGATATGGCTGGGTAAAAAAGGGGTTAAAATGTTCACAAGGCAAAAGGCACTTTGTAGCTATTGGATTGAAGAATGTAGTCCATCTGTTGCTCAGCATACTTTGTTAGCCCTCGTTCACCCTGTTCTTCAATGTTCAGATCAGGTGTGTGTTAGTGTGTGTTGTGCTGTGTTAGTGTGTGTGTGGTGTAGAGTGGATCAGACACAGCAGTGCTGCTGGAGTTTTTAAACCCCTCAGTGTCTGGACTGAGAACAGTCCACCGACCAAAAACATCCAGCCGACAGCGTCCTGTGTCACTGATGAAGGACTAGAGGACGAGCGACACACACTGTGCAGCGACAGATGAGCTACTGTCTCTGACTCTACATCTACAAGGTGGACCAACGAGGGAGGAGTGTCTCACAGAGTAGACAGAGAGTGGACACAGGGTTTAAAAACTCCAGCAGCACTGCTGTGTCTTATTCATTTATACAAGTGCAAGACTTAAATATGGGCTGTGCATTATACTCATTGGGTGCCAAAGTTAATCATAAATGTTATTTATTGACTAAACAGCATCTAGAAAGTAAAAGCCAAAAGTAAATACCCGCTTCTTCACTCTGTAACAGTGTGTTTTTGTGTCTCCAGGATCACGGCTGGTGAAGTTCTTCATGTTGGTGGTGCGGAACGCTTTCAGTTCCCCTGTAAACAACACGTCTGCAGCTCCACGAAGTGTATTTACTGGATCATAGTGATGTAATTATTGCTTTTGTTGTTGTGTCTCGAGCAGGAACAGAGCTCGAAGCTGCTCTGCAGACCATCCCACAAAGTAAGGGTCTCCACCTCAGAGCAGTTAGAATTGGAATTAGAATCACTTCACTGGCCACTGTGCTCTCACACAGAGGGCTCTCCGCATTTAACCCAATATGTGCAGTGAAACACTCATTTATACACACTAGTGAACACTAGGGGGCAGTGAGCACACATGTCCTGAACGGTTGGCAGCAGGTTATTTAATCGGCCCTGGGGATAGAAATAACCTTCCTGTTACAAACCCAGTTCCCTAAACACTGCCTCACTGTTTTGTAGGTTGCACAGGCAGATTATGGAAAATCATATAGAAATAAATATAATATTTTATTACTATTTGTGTGAGACTGAAAACCTTTCTTGATTTATTATTTTTACATTGTGTTATTGGAAATTTTCTGGGATCAACAAAATTGATGGTATTAACTAAACCTACTTTTACCAACACTCCTCAGAACAGATGCCACAGCTTCCCTTTATTCCTGAATATATATAGATATAATAAATCTCTCTCTCTCTCTCTCTCTCTCTCTCTCTCTCTCTCTCTCTCTCTCTCTCTCTCTCTCTCTCTCTCTCTCTCTCTCTCTCTCGTTACCAACAAGGGAGCACTGAAACAAAGGGACTATATATACACAGAACATTGACAAGGAACACCTGGGACTGATAACGAGAGGGCAGGTCTACAAAGGAGACACTGACGAGAGGGCGGAGCTAAGGTGGCATGAGGGTGGAGACAGGAACAATAATAAACAGAACCACATGGTGGGGAAAACAGACACATGACAGGCCTTTTCAGGCTTTTACTTTCCGTTTGCTTTCTGCTGGTGAGTGAGAAAGTGATCTCTCTCTCTCTCTCTCTCTCTCTCTCTCTCTCTCTCTCTCAGCAACCCAGTCTGTTGATCTGACTAGCCTGAAAAAAAGTTTTTTTTTATTTTACTTTTATTGAACAAAATCCACAAACAAGAACTCCAGTGAAGTACTAAACATGGAGAAGCAGTGATTAGCTGATGCGCTGCTCTCAAACCAGTCCACTGAGAACATTAGAAAAGCCCAGACTTTAGACACGTTACGTCTAGCATTTCTTCATTTCATATATTTTATACTCTAATTTACTGCCTTTTCTTATATTTTATTATTTAGGATTCAAGTACGCTGCTCATTGATCGTAGAACCCTATTGAAACTGTTCAGACGCGTTCTTCTTATTGTTACCTTTTCTACTGAACAAATGATTCTGGAAAAAGTACAGCCTCCAAACCTAGATGTGGTTCATGTAAGGGGCTAGATTTCAGATCATAAATACACGGGTCTTGCCTTGCCTTACTGCACTTGTTAATAAGTTAATAAGCATGCTCGGTGGATATTTTGTTTTGCTTTTCTTTGCCACAGCGCCTGATATAACATAGTCCATGTTTCCTAATACGGCCATGATGCCAACTACACGGCCATGTGCCAAGACTTCAGAAGTGGATGGCAGTTACAACAACAGCAGACGCCACGTCACACCCATCCACCGAGACCACAGTATCAGTCTCAGGGCCTCAGTCCATTTCACTTTCACTTACTCTCAAAACAATTAGTGTGTTTCTACAGCAGTGGGCCTTCTCATCCACTGTAGACTCCACACAATGTGGCCAAAAGTCTGCAGACAAACCGTAAACATTTACCATCTTATATTTCTGTACGATAAGCACACAAAGCTTAAACATGTTATAGTCAATAAATCAGCTCAGTGTACAGTAAGTGCTGTTTCATAAGTGCTGGGGAATTCAGTGCTTTTCCATTTTTAGAAGCGTCTATTTTAAAAGGCGAAAGTGAAAGAGTCTCCTGCACCTTCTATCACACCCGTTTTCCGACACAAGTCTCTCGGGCTCTCTGATTGGCCTTTACTTCCTCCTCAACCAATCAGCGGTTCGGTTCATCGAAAGGGGGCGGGGCTTGTGTGGAAAGTTTTGTGGAATATCAAAATGATAAACAGACAACGACGAGAAACGGAGCGCTGAAGACCGCACGGTTCACTTCTGTAAACATGATTGAAGGTTTGTGAGTCACGCTTTGTAAACCGTAAATAGCGCCGTGGTGTGTTACAGATCACATTAGTTTTATTATTAAAACGGGAATTATGTCCGAGATTAAGGACCTATTGAATTCGACCTGTGTTTATTTCCCTGTTTATGAAGTCGTCTCTGATATCTGTGCGAACTGTGGTCTTACGGCAGTAAAATCACTTCTAGTGCTCGGGTTACACTTAAAGCGCGTGCACGATTAAACACGTAACGCTACAGTAAGAAGATAAGTGTCTGGGGTTGGGGCAGTGTCCCCACAGTGACCCCTTCACTCCCACTTTCATATCAGTGAGCCATGGGGCATCCATGACTGGATCTGACCCAGTTTCCTGCTTGTCCTTCCTCAGAAAACTATATTAAAGCACAATTACAAACGTGTAACGTACTTTACCACCGCCTACAGTCTTTTTGGTTCATTATTGGTTATTTGCGAGTGACTTTGAGTAAATGTCCTCCTCTAATCAGCAACACACTGAAAAGTATCAATCACCAAATGCCCAGGTTCATCTGGGATGTTATTTACTGCAAGAACAGCATCCAGAAAGTGTGTAAAACATTTATAATGTATCTTCTGTATCTTCTACTAAGAGTTTTATTGTCGGACGCACAGCAGAAACGAGCCGTTACACTGTACAATTACATTCATACTTTCCTTAATCACATTTACAAGTTCTACAATTAGATAAAGAGGACTCTATCAAACAAACGACACAATGTCATTTATTTATTGAGGAAAATGACCCAGTTGTGTGTATCTCTGAGTGACAAAGGTATGTTAATGTTTGCTTTCAGTGTCTCATAAGACCCCTGTGTCTAATATTTGTGTCTCATTTGTTTTAGGTCAAAACTATGCAGAAATATAAAGAATGTTTCCAGCGCCACTGTAAAGAAAGCAGTGGACACTTAATAACCCCCTTCTTCACTCTGTAACCGTGTGTTTTTGTGTCTCCAGGATCACAGCTGGTGAAGTTCTTCATGTTGGTGCTTGGGAATGCTTTCAATTCCCCGGTATCCTTCATGGATCGACTCACGACACGACTGCAGCTCCACGAAGTGACTTCAGTGGATAAGAGCGATGTCATATTTGTTTTTATCCCTATTGTGTCTCGAGCTGGAACGGACATAGACGCCGCTCTCGGGAAGTTTCCACAAAGTAAGGAATGTAAATTGGATTAGAAATAAAAATACTGTGAGTTAAAGTCTGCTTAAAGGTCCAGGAAATCTGAGTCTGCGTTTTCTCAGTGTGATCTACAGAGTAACTGTAATCTCTGAATAACTTTCCTATGTTCCTCTAAATGAGACTGATGTGGTTAGACCTGCCCACACATCTCCTAAATAAGGGCATATATTCCCCTTTCCAGTGTTCTCCCCCTGTGTAAACAGCCCCTGTTCAGAACGCCCGCTTTCAGCACCTGTTCCTTTAAATGATAATGAGCCGCTCGCTGTTCACCCCGACCCCGAGCGCACAGCAGTGAGGAGCGAGGAGCAGAAGCTCTGGTTTTTAGCCGTTTTCTCAGAACAAGCCTAATTTCTCTCTGCTGATTCTTCTTCATGTTTTGAAACATCCAGTATACTGACACCTAGTGGGCTGGATTTCTAAAACATTTTAACCCACCCTCTAGATAGGTTATATATAACTTTAAATATTTAACTAACCCTTTACATGGATCATAAACTGTTTATTTGAGTAAAGTGACCTAACTCATTTAACTGGATTTTTTCTTTTACATAAAAATCCTACCACTCTGCACTTTAGCATTCGACGCTGATCTGATGTTGACTGAGCAAATAGCAGGTCACTTGTACAAACATTATGTTTCTCTCTCTCTCTCTCTCTCTCTCTCTCTCTCTCTCTCTCTCTCTCTCTCTCTCTCTCTCTCCCAGCTGCTAATCCTATTGTTATAGTGGTGCTCCACCACACATTTGATCCCCATTTCATGGCTCCAGACAGCAGATACATAATAAAGAATAGTAACATGTTCACCGTGGACTGTCTGCACCATGAAGACCGAGGCCTACTGAGATGTCTCCGTAACGACGAGGCTCTGAAAGCTGTCGCTGATCATCTGATCTCCCTGGGAGCTTTGTCTGTAACAGAGCATGCCCTGGTAATGCACCACAATTAAACTGTCTATTTAAATATCTAGGTTTCAGTGTTTAGGATTATTATAATAACACGCAAAAAAAGACCTTAAATATAAATTCCTCAATTTAAAAAGTGGCCTATTCTCTCTGTTTTCCATGAGATATTGGGTTTTTCACAGTTCTGGCTCTTAATAAAACATCTGTGATCTGTTTGGTCAAAACACCACAAGGATCAAACCCCGCAGCAATGTTCTCAGTGATTACAGGGCTGGGTGCAGCAGGAGAGTATAATGAGATACATAAGGCATATCACGCTTAATTCCACCTCCATTTTATAATTTAATAAACTATTCCTTTCAGCTAAATACAAACAGAGTGAGGTGTTACTGCAGAAACACTCAGTTAAGCTGAGAGTGTATAGAGTGTGAGGTATAAACTGAGGGAGTGCGTGGCGAGTAGGCGTCTGTGACCAAGTGGAGGTGCAGTACACTGCTGCATTGTGTGGTTCTTGTTGCATATTATTTCCTGTTTTTTAACGACCACTGACTGTGTTTTTGTGTCTTGTGTGTTTTTTCTCCTCAGCCTCAGCTGATGAACCGTCCTCAGTGGGTGACGCGAGCATGTACACGGAAGTCTAGAAATATCTGGATCCTAGTTGGGCTCCTTCTCGGGCTTATTTTGGAAGCGATCTTTGGGATCATTGGGACAGTGGGAGAGTTCCTTTTTGCTGCAGTTATCGGGGGAGTGATGGGGTACCTTATTCACTTCCGTGTTACTCATGAAGAAAAGCAACTTTTACCAATTACTCATTAAAGCTCGGAAAAAACAAAACAAAAATTGGAAGAAAATCTGAATTGTAAATAAAAGTTGTGCAAATAAGTTTAAAGTTGTTTTATTGGTGTAACGTAACAATGGAATTCAATATTCGAACATTCTCTTCCTCTTTTCTTGGGTTACGATAAATTGCGTTTTATTAATTCTGATGATTTCATATATTTTTTAAATGTTGAATTACAATTGTATGGTAAACACTGTTTTAAAACGTATTACACCTGATATATTCTTTAAGTGTAGCATTTGCTGCTGGTTGTAGTGATACTTTTAGTCTATATATATATATATGTATGGGCCCATAGTACACACACACACACACACACACACACATATATATACGCCAAAATAAATTCTTCAAATGTAGTCTCTGAAATGTATTTTACAAAGTTACTTATTGTCAGTACGCGCCTAAATACAATTTTAAAAGGAAGCTAACATTAAAATGTGTGTGTTCTCTTGTTGTGTAATGGATGAAGGGATGAAGTGTCAGGGCAGTCATGGCCCAGCTTTAAACACATTTATTTGTGTGTCATTAGTCTTGGTGTATAATGTCTGTTTTGAAAATCTTATTAAATATGAACTCATTTCCACCAAAGAAATACTGATTTTTTGTCTCTGTTTACATCAGGGAAAGGTCAGATGAGTTTCACCACACAATGTTTACACAGTTCATTCATTCATTTGTTCATTCATTCATTCAATCATTCATTACTACATTCTTCTTTAACTGCTTCATCCTGATCAGGACTGCACTGGGTCCAAAGCTTTCTTAGAAACACTGGGTTTCACACACTCACCCAGTTACTCTCACACACCTGTGGACAGTTTCACACACTCACCCAGCCACTCTGTGGACAGTTTCACACAGTGACTCACAAACTCATACCTGTGGATAATAACACACACACACACCTGTGGACAGTTTCACACATTCACCCAGTCACCCCTCTCGTCACCTCTCTACCTAACAACAGTTGTGTGTAGAGGGATCTGGGGAGAATCAGCTGCTGTTGCATTGTCCAGGTGGATGGTGCTGTACACAGGTGGAGGTTTAGGTTACTCCCTACTGTCTCCAGGAATAGTCACAGCCAGCACTGTAGAAGTGTAAATATCATTCATTTACACTGTGGCAGCTGTTCATTAACAATCTCTGACAATCACACTCAGTCCTGAGCCAGAATTACAGCACATAGACATTTAAAATCATAGACTTTTCTGTTCTGCATTCACAACATCAAATTACTGCTTTTGATTCTACGACATTTGTTTGCAGATGTGTTTTTAGTTTTGTAAAAGTTTCAACAAAAAAAATTCACTCCATAAAAAAATCGTCCACCAATAGGAAGTGTAAAGGGGCGGGGACTGACGAAATACGGGTGGGAAACTTAACCGAAAACGAAACCTAATTTGTTTATATCGCCGAAAGGAGCCGAAGGTCAGTGAATATTTGTATCCTGTCGTGTGCGCAGTTGTGTAGTTTGTAATAAACTTCGTGAGTTCTTATTCAGAAATAAGGCTGGAATAGTGGATGGGTGCAGTCTGTTCACTGCTGACGTTCCCCTGTGAACGGAGTCCTCACCGTGAACGCGCACTTACAGTGATGTAATGACAGAGTGAATAAAAGTGCTGCTTTTGTGTTAAAGCTGAAAAACACTAAAGATGAACGTGAATGTGAAAAGGCGCCTCGCTCCCTCTGTAGTGCACTTCTGAAGTGTTCTTGTTAAATTCTGGCTCTCGTTGTTTTGAGCCCTGTTCAAATCGAAACAGTGTGAAGCATTAATTTGGTGCAGGAGTCTGTTATAACCTCAGCGTGTGTGGTGCTTTTTTACGCTAGAAATTGTGTAATGACTGAAATAAGCGGATCAAAGCACATGCACTGAACCAGGGGTTTGTTACATCACACATAAGGAAGCAGTCGTATTTACTCGAGGGTCGTTGGAGGTGTAGAAACCACTGTAAGGGGTTAAATTGTTTGTTGTAATTGAAAAACTGAGAGGTGTAGTTAGAGGTTTAATAAATGTCCAGAGGGAGACTATAAATTCCTACATACTTTATGAAGTAGGGATGTCCCAGTAAACAAGGAATGTCCTGGACGTTCAAAATAGGTCTAAAAGTAGTCTGTCCGTCAAGGACATATTTTAAACGTCAATGGACGTCCAAAATCCATCTTAATAAGTTAGTTAAGTGGTGACCAATCGCTAACGTCAGTGGACGTCCAAAACGCGTTTTATACAAGTAATTTATTTCGGGACCAATTAATAATGTCGGTGGACGTCCAAAATACGTCTAATAGTCGTCTTTTCAATGTCTGTGTTTGGACGTCTTTTCACCTTTCATTTTCAACCTTAAGAGAACGTTGATTAGACGGCAGTCATTACGTTATTTCAACGTTGAATCAACGGCTAATTGTTTACTGGGGATGTAACAATTTGAGATCCAGCCCTGAACAGACATGTTGCATTATTTCCTCAGTAACTGGCATCATGCCCTTTTAAGGATGCCCAGGTCTCAGCTGTTTCCCTGAGGCAAAAATGATCATCAAATGAGGCCCAAATGAGAAAATATATTATACAAATAATACAACCCACAAGTTAACACCATGCACTAAAATAACACTGGTACAAAGTAGGTCTATTATTAAACCTCATTACTGTATTCTAACAACATCAAATACTCAACCATAGCCTTTACCACCAAAGGCTTAACTTTAGACAAAGTCTGCTGACTCATGGGTGCTGCTGGTCTTGTGATCTTAAAGCTTGTGTTAGTATTTGCAGTGTTTGCACAATGCTTCATCAAATGTTTGTTTAGTACCAGGTGGGTTAGCAGCGTCTTTTCAAATACGCCATTCACTCTTTTATAGAACATCAGCCCCAGCCCAGTGTCCTTTACATGGGTCAGATACAGACTACAGGGTCATTACAGAGGTCTCTTCACCCTAGGTTCATTTGTGTTAATTAAAAAAGCTCCTTCATACAGCAGCTGATGTGACTCAGCACAGTTCTGGTGACACCCCCCAGCTCCAGCACAGCAACTCAACCTGTTTCTGAGCTAGGATTAGATCTTTGAAAATCATGAAAGCGTAAGAATGTGGCCCAGGAATGTGGTCGTTCTGGACCAGAGCTCCCCCTCAAGGCTAGGCCTGGTGTACCATCACAAACAAAGACTCTGTAATTATGTGTAAAATCTGGCCATAAATAGTTAAACACAATAATAAAATGCTACATTAAAACATGTACATAAGTGTAGATAATATTGAACGAGAAATGCATGCGGAATGTATATCTGTCAATATCTGGCAATTAATACAAATTTTACAAAACAAAATTTAAGAGGAAACCGTCTTGAAATTCATTCATTCATTCGTTCATTCAGTGACCGTTTATCCAGTTCAAGGTCACAGTGTGTTTAGAGCCTACATGGAATCACTGGGCACAAGGTGCATTCTTTCACAGCTATAAACACTTTTGAGTAGCCAGTCCATTTTGTGTGTTCCTGACCATAAAAAAAAAAAATCCATTATAACATTACGACATTATGGAAAACGTCTTACGTGGGAAACTGCGGCAGCACGGTGCGCAGCAGGTAGAGTCGCAGTCACACAGCTCCAGGGACATGAAATCACACTCACTGTAAAAACGTCATTTGGGTTTATTCTAATGTTGGGTGTTATTTGTTGTTTGTGTTTGTCTTTTAGCAAATAAACACTTACTGTTCAGATAAATAGCTTTTTAAATCTCATCTTCTGGGGTCTAAAGCATTTGTACAGTGTTGTGTATTAAGATATTAAAAAGGCTTAAGACACATGAGGCCAAACGGCCACTCAAACTGACATTAACACAACACCACTGTACGGCAGCTGTACCTGTCTCTTCACTTCTTCACAGAGTTTATTTTCCCTGAACATCATTTGGAAGGCTAGCCCTAAAGCAGCTAACGCTATATAACCCTCTTCTCTAATCTGCCCCTGTGTGTTGTCTGTCTCTAGGATCAAGAAAGATGAAGTACTTCATGACGGCACATGGGCAAACCTTCAATTCTCACCTTATGTTTTTGGATCGTCTCCGTAATCGTCTTCGTCTTCGTGAAGTGAATTCTCTGGACAAGAGCGACATTGTTATTTCTTTTGTCCCAATTGTATCTCGGGCGGGAACAGACATTGAAGCTGCTCTTCAGGCAATTCCACAAAGTAAGAACATCTTTCACTGTAACGGTTACAGCTTTTTTTACAGCTTTTCTGAGAAGGTAACACCTTCTCAGAATTTAAGAAATGAGGAGGGTACCATTCATTGTGTGTGTTTGAATATATTTACTACTTCCCCACAGTGCATTAAGCAACAAACCAGTGTATACAAAATATTCAAGTCTATTTAAAATCACAAAATTAGATTGTCCACAAAAGTCCAGAGTCTCTTTTAGTCCAAGATTTAAAAAAAATAGCACAGACTGTCCTTTGGAGCAATGTGTCCAGTGATTTTAACCACGGAGCTTGTACTGAAGTAATCCTGGTTTCAAGGTAATGTAGGTGAGGAGATGAGGAGGTGATAATTGGGATGGATGGTTGCAGGGATGGGATTATCTCCAGTATAATCGATCAGATCGTTAAGCAGCAAGATGTAAAGAAAATTAACAAAACAAAGAGATACAAAGGAAGCAAATACAAAACTAGAACCCCAAGAACCTTTCTTCAATGAAAAGCACAAAGAACAAAAACTTTGATGAATACACACAAAGTTCAGCAAATAATACAGAAAATGAAATAATTAACTTATGTTGAGATTAAGAACAGAAAAGTTCAAACAAAAGTCCAGTGAGGAATGAAGCCACAGCATCCTCTAAACTAGCAAGCCACCATGTGGTTACCCCTAAAGGCTTGTAAACTGGGCCTAAAACTGCCACTTAGTGGATGGGGTAAGTATTGCAATAAAACCGGCCATTACTGTCGCAACACCCCCTCAAAATGTGCTGTACTTTTCCCACAGAACCTAAGATTACAGATTCTTAGAGCAATAGTATTTAGAATATCAGGTTAATATTACTTAGATTATAAAACTATTTTTAAAGTTCTCTGTTGCTATGATACATCTCCGTCACAGCTAATGAGTGAATGTAGGATGTTCTGGAACTTAATCCAGAGCAAATATATTTTTGGGGTCAAATGACTGGTCCTTGGAGCTTCTAGTGAGAAATTACAGCCTCTTGTACGCAAACTGCCCTGAAATATATATCAGCTGTAGTAAAACTTCAGGATTATGGTTTTACTGACAAAAAGTGAATAAAACATTGCAATATAAAAAGAAAGAATTATTTGAAGAATTATTTAATGCTGCTGCAGTGCTGTTTTGCATTGTTGTCTTGTTTTATAATAAAATTAAATAAAGACATGCACAAAAACTATATATATATATATATATATACACATTTGATTATCTGCCAAGCCACTTTTATTTTACAGATTAATAACAGCATTAAAATCATAAATAGGCCTACAACAGAAAACATGTTAAAAGTTATATTCTTCACTTAAACACTAATGGTACTCGAGTATGTTTAAATAAAACATAGGCTAAAGACTTTTTTTCATATTTATGGCTGCTTTGGAGAACAGCAGAAATGGTTATGTGAGGCATGGTGTGAAAAATATCATTATTTGATGTGTTTTGCAGGGGTTGAGGATTCAGGTAAAGCACCATTATCTGAACTATTACATTATTAGGGTAATAGCCGTATTAAATAAGGCCTCAGGACTTTTGTTTTTTGTCTTTGAAAGTGAGTGTAAACTTGCCAAGCACAAATACGTCCATCCACCCTATGGATGACTTGGTAACAGATTAAGCATTAATTTCTACTCAGTACCAGACCTGGCTTGCATCTCTGTGAATGGACAGTGATTTTAAACCCAAGTCTAAAAGCCACAGTAACATTTAAAAAGCATATTTGAGATCAATTTAAAGAATTGTTTGTGATCACTTAGGATCTAAAAGCAGGGATTTTAGGATTTTAGTCCATTCAGGCCAGAGCTCACGTGATTTCACTCCTCTAATTAACTGGTCTCAAAACAACTGATCATGTGTTCCTCCTGGTTGGCGAGCCACACACACATGTCCTTTGCGGATAAGATTGCCCACCCCTGATCTAAAGGGCATATTTTTGGTATTTTATGTAATTGCTACTTATAGCAAAGGATTGTGTTTTTTCCAAATTATATTTTTTTATCTGCAAAGAAACAAAGCACAGTGATGTGAGCTGTAAATGCTGCAAATATTAAAATCTAAAAGCACCCACTAGACTGGTGTTGACTGACTAAATATAAAGTCACTTCTAAACACATCTATCTCTCCTTTTTTTCCAGCAACTAAGCCTGTTGTTCTAGTGGTGCTCCACCACACTTTTAGTCCTCACTGCATAACATCAGAGAGCAGACTGAGTGTAAACAGGGAGAATGTGTTCGCTGTGGACTGTCTGTTCCATGAAGACAGAGGTCTGCTGAGATGCCAGCGCAATGATGAGGCTCTGAGAGTTGTCACTGATAATCTGACAGCTACAGGAGCATCATTCAGTTCAGAGGTGGGTTATAGAGGATATATATTGATAGGGAGTATAAACTGGCTCATTCAGGGACTATGAAACAACTTCATTTTAATTATCTGTAACCCTTATCCAGTTCAGGGTTGCGGTGGGTCCAGCCTACCTGGAATCATTGGGCACAAGGCGGGAACACACCCTGGAGGGGGCGCCAGTCCTTCACAGGGCAACACACACACTCACACAGTCACTCACACACTCACACCTACGGACACTTGAGTTGCCAGTCCACCTACCAACGTGTGTTTTTGGACTGTGGGAGGAAACCAGAGCACCTGGAGGAAACCCACGCAGACACAGGGAGAACACACCACACTCCTCACAGACAGTCACCCGGAGGAAACCCACGCAGACACAGAGAGAACACACCACACTCCTCACAGACAGTCACCTGGAGGAAACCCACGCAGACACAGAGAGAACACACCACACTCCTCACAGACAGTCACCTGGAGCGGGAATCGAACCCACAACCTCCAGGTCCCTGGAGCTGTGTGATTGTGACACTTTAATTTTAAATATTAAATTAAAATAATTTAAATTAAAATAATTTTAGTGGTAAAAATCAGTTATTCCTCCTTTAAAATGTCCTTGTCTTCTGTAGAGAAGTTACTTTTTTGGAGCATAAGGTTTTCTTTCTGTAGAGACTATAAATCACTCCTGACTATGCTCTGTAATAAGTAACCGCCAGGTTATTGTGAGCAGTGGTGCCCAGTCATACAAAGAGCCAGTGTAGCTGCCTGATTCATTCATTCATTCATTATCTGTAACCGCTTATCCAATTCAGGGTCGCAGGGGGTCCAGAGCCTGCCTGGAATCATTGGGCGCAAGGCAGGAATACACCCTGGAGGGGGCGCCAGTCCTTCACAGGGCAACACAGACACACACATTCACACCTACGGACACTCTTGAGTCGCCAATCCACCTACCAACGTGTGTTTTTGGACTGTGGGAGGAAACCGGAGCACCCGGAGGAAACCCACGCGGACACGGGGAGAACACACCAACTCCTCACAGACAGTCACCCGGAGCAGGAATCGAACCCACTACCTCCAGGTCCCTGGAGCTGTGTGACTGCGACACTACCTTCTGCTGCCTGATTTCCATCCATTAAAAAAGAATCTCCACCTGTGTAACAGTTGATCTCTGTATTCCTAAAAAAGATTTAACATGATGTTTTCTTAGTTGTAATAAAAACATGCAGCCACACTGCCACACCTTTGCTGATAAGATGGATATTTTGATAGTATTTAAGTTATCTAAAAATAAAGAAAATAACTTATCCATCTCCATATTTGTTGTAAAAATATTTACTCTTCTCCTGCACCGGGGCTACCGTGTCCTCTACTAAGATTTCCCAGGTTTTAAGATTAGGAAACCCACCTTCTGATATAGTAGTCATGTTGGATTATGACTGGTGTTAGTACATAGACTCACAAAAATGTGAGAATTGGAGTGTAGTGTAAGACATTGGCTCTTTACAATGATATTTAGAGTTGTTTTTACAGTTCTGTGCATATTGTGTGGGTTTTATATAATGTTTAATGATCTTTTCCTGTGTTTCTTTCAACAGCACCTGCCAGGTAATCAAGCAGGCATTTCAAGGATCAGACAGAAGAAAATATTAATGTGTCTGATGTGGTTTATAGCTTTTATTGCTGTTATTGTTGTGGTTGGGTTTCTAATTTACTCTGTAGTATATGCACATTATGATCAGATAAGTAAAGCTCCGAAAATGGTAAATGATGTTGGAAAGAAAACATAAGAGCAACAAGATCCACAAACGATATCAACGAGACCCTGTTATCCACATATTGTATGTAATTAAGTTGCTGATTAGAAATGTCAAAAAATAAATGTCTATCTTTTAAAGGCTGCATTTAGGGTTTTTTCCAACCCTTGGTTTCCTGTGCGCATTAAAAATGTCATATACAAACCTATGTAAAATGTGGACCTCAGACTTGATCAGCAAATCATCTCTGTCGTCAAAAGTATGGTCCTTTAAAATGCATATGAATCTTGTTATTCTGACCTGGATGTTCAGTTTGTTTCTCAGTGTTTACTGTGTATAAATCCTCCCAGAGTTTTGTCTCTAAGGCCCTGACGCCTCTGAGGCTGGTTGAGATGGTCAGAGAAGCCAGGTCGTTGGAGTTAAATCCTAGGGAGGATTTTGTTATTGCTCTGTGTATGACCGCATGTAAAACCGGTGCTGACCTCACTTCTGAGTAAATGACCTGTTTTCAAAGTGAGCTGTTCTGTAATAAACTGCATGTGATCACACCTAAATGTCATTTGAAAGCCTTTTTTTGCCTGTGACTGATATTTCTCAAGCTTGTGTAGAAATGTAAAAAGTGCAGTTCTTGACAGATATGTGAAAAGTAAATATTAAAAACCAAATGTTTTGTGAGTCGTAAGTTTCTTTAGAGACAGGTTGGTGAAACGGTGGAAGGGATACTGCAGTATTGTATCATTGTGAATGGAAATGCAGTTATTAAACCAGAGACACCTCAGTCTGTGTATACAGCACACACAGTGTGTATCTTGTTTTACTACAATACTTCAAACATGGGGAGGACTGTGGTGCTGGAGGTGGTCTTACAACCACAGCCATCCAGCACTCTGGGGTCCTGGGTTCAGTCCTCATCTCAGGTCACTGTCTGTGAGGAGTGTGGTGTGTTCTCCCTGTGTCTGCGTGGGTTTTCTCCGGGTGACTGTCTGTGAGGAGTGTGGTGTGTTCTCTCTGTGTCTGCGTGGGTTTCCTCTGTGTGACTGTCTGTGAGGAGTGTGGTGTGTTCTCCCAGTGTCTGCGTGGGTTTTCTCCGGGTGACTGTCTGTGAGGAGTGTGGTGTGTTCTCTCTGTGTCTGCGTGGGTTTCCTCTGTGTGACTGTCTGTGAGGAGTGTGGTGTGTTCTCCCTGTGTCTGTGTGGGTTTCCTCCGGGGGACTGTCTGTGAGGAGTGTGGTGTGTTCTCCCTGTGTCTGCGTGGGTTTCCTCCGGGTGACTGTCTGTGAGGAGTGTGGTGTGTTCTTCCTGTGTCTGTGTGGGTTTCCTCCAGGTGACTATCTGTGAGGAGTGTGGTGTGTTCTCCCTGTGTCTGCGTGGTTTCCTCGGGTGACTGTCTGTGAGGAGTGTGGTGTGTTTCCCCTGTGTCTGTGTGGGTTTCCTCTGTGTGCTACGGTTTGCACCCACAGTCTGATCACACAAGGTGGAGTGATCACAGGTGTGAGTGTGTGAAACTGTCCACAGGTGTGAGTATGTGAGTGACTGTGTGAATGTGTGAGTGACTCTTATTTTAGAGCATGTGTGGAATAATGTACAAATAAACAGCACTGTGCAAAAGTCAGAGATCACACAGCATTTTAATTTCCTCTCAAAACATTAACAAGCTCCTTACCTCAGAAACCACACAGACGTGGTTTAATATTAAAGCCAGCTTTCGGATATAATGTGTGTTTTCGATATAAATGACCCACTTAGATCTCTCCATCGGTGCCATCCCTGAACATGGCCTACACCGTCAGAAACCTGCCTCTGTGGTGGTACCCTGTAGAGTACATATTCATACCTTTAATTAGGGAACAAACTTGTACCTTATTCTGTTATAATTGTAGATTTAAAATTGTGTTGATTTCATACACCATTGCATCTCCAGGACTTTTATTATGTTTTTTTTTGTAATTAAAACTTATAACAAATATTCACCTCCTTCTGAAGAAGAGAATGTAATGAACACAACTGACTTTTATACCACTGCTGTACGTTTAAAGGTACAGTCACACTCTGTATCTTTAA